>NW_027513589.1:30976-56632 GCF_048772815.1 Callospermophilus lateralis | reverse complement strand
AAATAACGAGTTTCCGAAATACCAGCAAATATTTTTTCACCCAATGTTGATGATACTTTGTGGTAATGATCAGTACACAAATCCCACTTGGCTCACCAAATTTTGTTCATCTAGGTTGAAGCGTTCATCTACAGTAGCAGTTTTTATATTTAGGTTTCACTCTGTTATCTCCTATATAGTTAGATGATTTTGGAACTCTAAATCCAACATGGTTTGTAGTAGCTCTTTGAAACTTGACAAAATAAAGGAGTTCTCAGTTTTGTCTCTATGGTTTGTTTCCTCTTCAAGTAGTCCTAGGCACAGACTGAGGAAAAGCACTGTCATTGAGAGGGGTTGCCAATCTTCTAAGAAATAACGAGTTTGCGAAATACCAGCTAATATTTTTTCACCCAATCTTGATGATAATTGGTGCTAATGATAAGTCCACAAATCCCACTTGCCTCACCAAGTTTTCTTCTTCTAGGTTGAAGCGTTCGTTTACAGTAGCAGTTTTTATTTTTAAGTTTCACTCTGTTCTCTCCTATATAGATAGTTGAATTTGGAACTCTAAATCCAACACGGTTTGTAGTAGCTCTCTGAAACTTGACAAAATAAAGGAGTTCTCAGTTTTGTCTCTATGGTTTGTATAATCCTCATGTAGCCCTAGGAACAGACTGTGGAAAAGCACTTTCATTGAGAGGGTTTGGCAAGTTTTAAGAAATAACGAGTTTCTGAAATACCAGCAAATATTTTTTCACCCAATCAGGATTATACTTGGTGGTAATGATCAGTACCCAAATCCCACTTGGCTCACCAAATATTGTTCTTCTAGGTTGAAGCGTTCGTCTACAGGAGCAGTTTTTATATTTAGGTGTCACTCTGTTCTCTCCTATATAGAGAGATGAATTTGAAACTCTAAATCCACCATGGTGTGTAATAGCTCTTTGAAACTTGACAAAATAAAGTAGTTCTCAGTTTTGTCTCTATGGTTTATTTCCTCTTCAAGTAGCCCAAGGCACAGACTGTGGAAAAGCTCTTTCATTGAGAGGGGTTGCCAAGCTTCTTAGAAATAATGATTTTCCGAAATACCAGCAAATATTTTTTCACCGAAAAATGATGATACTGGGTGGTAATGATCAGTACACAAATACCACTTGGCTCACCAAATTTTCTTCTTCTAGTTTGTAGCGTTCGTTTTCAATAGCAGTTTTTATTTTTAGGTTTCCCTCTGTTCTCTCCTATAGAGATAGATGAATTTGGAACTCTAAATCCAACATGGTTTGTAGTAGCTCTTAGAAAGTTTACAAAATAAAGGAGTTCTCAGTTTTGTCTCTACGGTTTGTTTCCTCTTAAAGTAGCCCAAGGCACAGACTGTGGAAAAGCACGTTCATTGAGAGGGGTTGCCAAGCTTCTAAGAAATAACGAGTTTCCGAAATACCAGCAAATATTTTTTCACCCAAACTTGATGATACTTGGTGGTAATGATGAGTAATCAAATCCCAATTGGCTCACCAAATTTTCTTCTTCTAGTTTTAAGCTTTCGTTTACAGTAGCAGTGTTTATTTTTAGGTTTCACTCTGTTCTCTCCTATATAGATAGTTGAATTTGGAACTCTAAATCCAACACGGTTTGTAGTAGCTCTCCGAAACTTGACAAAATAAAGAGTTCTCAGTTTTGTCTCTATTGTTTGTTTAATCCTCATGTAGCCCTAGGCACAAATTGTGGAAAAGCACTTTCATTGAGAGAGGTTGCCAAGCTTCTAAGAAATAATGAGTTTCCGAAACACCAGCAAATATTTTTTCACCCAATCATGATGATATTTGGTGGTAATGATCGGACCACAAATCCCACTTGACTCACCAAATTTTGTTCTTCTAGGTTTAAGCGTTCGTTTACAGTAGCAGTTTATATTTTTCGGTTTCCCTCTGTTCTCTCTTATATAGATAGATGAATTTGGAACTCTAAATCCAACATGGTTTGTAGGAGCTCTTTGAAACTTGACAAAATAAAGGAGTTCTCAGTTTTGTCTCTATTATTTGTTTCCGCTTCATGTAGCCCTAAGCAGAGACTGTGGAAAAACACTTATATTGAAAGGGGTTGACAAGCTTCCCAGAAATTACGAGTTTCCGAAATTCCAGCAAATATTTTTTCACCCAATCTTTATGATACGTGGTGGTAATGACAAGTACACAATCCCACTTGGCTCACCAAATTTTATTCTTCTAGGTTGAAGCGTTGGTTTACAGTAGCAGTTTTTATATTTAGGTTTCACTCTGTTCTCTCCTATATAGATAGATGAATTTGAAACTCTAAAACCAACATGGTTTGTAGTAGCTCTTTGAAACTTGAAAAAAACAAAGGAGTTCTCAGTTTTGTCTCTATGGTTTGTTTCCTCTTCAAGTAGCCCTAGGCACAGACTGTTGAAAAGCACTTTAATTGAGGGGGGTTGCCAAGAGTCTAAGAAATAACGAGTTTCGGAAATACCAGCAAATATTTTTTCACCCAATCTTGATGATACTTGGTGGTAATGATCAGTACACAAATCCCACTTGGCTCACAAAATTTTCTTCTTCTAGGTTGAAGCGTTCATTTACAGTAGCAGTTTTTATTTTTAGGTTTCACTCTGTTCTCTCCTATATAGATGGATGAATTTGGAACTCTAAATACAACAAGGTTTGTAGTAGCTCTTTGAAACTTGACAAAATAAAAGAGTTCTCAGTTTTGTCTCTATGGTTTGTTTCCTCTTCAAGTAGCCCAAAGCACAGACTGTGGAAAAGCTCTTTCATTGAGAGGGGTTGCCAAGCTTCTTAGAAATAACGAGTGTCCGAAATACCAGCAAATATTTTTTCACCGAAACATGATGATACTGGGTGGTAATGATCAGTACACAAATACCACTTGGCTCACCAAATTTTCTTCTTCTAGTTTGTAGCGTTCGTTTTCAATAGCAGTTTTTATTTTTAGGTTTCCCTCTGTTCTCTCCTATAGAGATAGATGAATTTGGAACTCTAAATCCAACATGGTTTGTAGTAGCTCTTAGAAAGTTTACAAAATAAAGGAGTTCTCAGTTTTGTCTCTACGGTTTGTTTCCTCTTCAAGTAGCCCATGGCACAGACTGTGGAAAAGCACGTTCATTGAGAGGGGTTGCCAAGCTTCTAAGAAATAACGAGTTTCCGAAATACCAGCAAATATTTTTTCACCCAAACTTGATGATACTTGGTGGTAATGATGAGTAATCAAATCCCAATTGGCTCACCAAATTTTCTTCTTCTAGGTTTAAGCTTTCGTTTACAGTAGCAGTGTTTATTTTTAGGTTTCACTCTGTTCTCTCCTATATAGATAGTTGAATTTGGAACTCTAAATCCAACACGGTTTGTAGTAGCTCTCCGAAACTTGACAAAATAAAGAGTTCTCAGTTTTGTCTCTATAGTTTGTTTAGTCCTCATGTAGCCCTAGGCACAAACTGTGGAAAAGCACTTTCATTGAGAGAGGTTGCCAAGCTTCTAAGAAATAACGAGTTTCCGAAACACCAGCAAATATTTTTTCACCCAATCATGATGATATTTGGTGGTAATGATCGGACCACAAATCCCACTTGACTCACCAAATTTTGTTCTTCTAGGTTTAAGCGTTCGTTTACAGTAGCAGTTTATATTTTTCGGTTTCCCTCTGTTCTCTCTTATATAGATAGATGAATTTGGAACTCTAAATCCAACATGGTTTGTAGGAGCTCTTTGAAACTTGACAAAATAAAGGAGTTCTCAGTTTTGTCTCTATTATTTGTTTCCGCTTCATGTAGCCCTAAGCAGAGACTGTGGAAAAACACTTACATTGAAAGGGGTTGACAAGCTTCCCAGAAATTACGAGTTTCCGAAATTCCAGCAAATATTTTTTCACCCAATCTTTATGATACGTGGTGGTAATGACAAGTACACAATCCCACTTGGCTCACCAAATTTTATTCTTCTAGGTTGAAGCGTTGGTTTACAGTAGCAGTTTTTATATTTAGGTTTCACTCTGTTCTCTCCTATATAGATAGATGAATTTGAAACTCTAAAACCAACATGGTTTGTAGTAGCTCTTTGAAACTTGAAAAAAACAAAGGAGTTCTCAGTTTTGTCTCTATGGTTTGTTTCCTCTTCAAGTAGCCCTAGGCACAGACTGTTGAAAAGCACTTTAATTGAGAGGGGTTGCCAAGAGTCTAAGAAATAACGAGTTTCCGAAATACCAGCAAATATTTTTTCACCCAATCTTGATGATACTTGGTGGTAATGATCAGTACACAAATCCCACTTGGCTCACAAAATTTTCTTCTTCTAGGTTGAAGCGTTCATTTACAGTAGCAGTTTTTATTTTTAGGTTTCACTCTGTTCTCTCCTATATAGATGGATGAATTTGGAACTCTAAATACAACAAGGTTTGTAGTAGCTCTTTGAAACTTGACAAAATAAAAGAGTTCTCAGTTTTGTCTCTATTATTTGTTTCCGCTTCATGTAGCCCTAAGCAGAGACTGTGGAAAAGCACTTACATTGAAAGGGGTTGCCAAGATTCCCAGAAATTTCGAGTTTCCGAAATTCCAGCAAATATTTTTTCACCCAATCTTTATGATACGTGGTGGTAATGTCAAGTCCAGAATCCCACTTGGCTCACCAAATTTTATTCTTCTAGGTTGAAGCATTGGTTTAGAGTAGCAGTTTTTATTTTTAGGTTTCACTCTGTTCTCTCCTATATAGATAGATGAATTTGGGACTTTAAATCCAACAAGGTTTGTAGTAGCTCTTTGAAACATGAGAAAATAAAGGAGTTCTCAGTTTTCTCTCTATGGTTTGTTTCATCTTCCACAAGCCCTAGGCACAGACGGTGGAAAAGCTGTTTCATTGAGAGGTTTTGCCAAGCTTCTAAGAAATAACGAGTTTCTGAAATACCAGCAAATATTTTTTCACCCAATCTTGATGATACTTTGTGGTAATGATCAGTACACAAATCCCACTTGGCTCACCAAATTTTGTTCTTCTAGGTTGAAGCGTTCATCTACAGTAGCAGTTTTTATATTTAGGTTTCACTCTGTTATCTCCTATATAGTTAGATGATTTTGGAACTCTAAATCCAACATGGTTTGTAGTAGCTCTTTGACACTTGACAAAATAAAGGAGTCCTCAGTTTTGTCTCTCTGGTTTGTTTCCTCTTCAAGTAGTCCTAGGCACAGACTGTGGAAAAGCACTGTCATTGAGAGGGGTTGCCAATCTTCTAAGAAATAACGAGTTTGTGAAATACCAGCTAATATTTTTTCACCCAATCTTGATGATACTTGGTGCTAACGATATGTCCAAAAATCCCACCTGCCTCACCAAGTTTTCATGTTCTAGTTTGAAGCGTTGGTTTACAGTAGCAGTTTTTATTTTTAGGATTCACTCTGTTCTCTCCTATATAGATAGATGAATTTGGATCTCTAGATCCAACAAGGTTTGTTGTAGCTCTTTGAAACTTGAGAAAATAAAGGAGTTCTCAGTTTTGTCTCTATGGTTTGTTTCCTCTTCATGTAGCCCTAGGCACAGACTGTGGAAAAGCAGTTTCATTGAGAGTGGTTGCGAAGCGTCTAAGAAATAACGAGTTTCTGAAATACCAGCAAATATTTTTTCACCCAATGTTGATGATACTTGGTGGTAATAATCAGTACACAAATCCCACTTGGCTCACCAAATTTTGTTCTTCTAGTTTGAAGCGTTCGTCTACAGTAGCAGTTTTTATATTTAGGTTTCCCTCTGTTCTCTCCTATATAGATAGATGAATTTGGAACTCTAAATCCAACATGGTTTGAGGTAGCTCTTTGAAACTTGAAAAAAACAAAGGAGTTCTCAGTTTTGTCTCTATGGTTTGTTTTCTCTTCAAGTAGCCCTAGGCACAGACTGTGGAAAAGCACTTTCATTGAGAGGGGTTGCCAAGCTTCTTAGAAATAACGAGTTTCCGAAATACCAGCAAATATTTTTTCACCCAAACATGATGATACTGGGTGGTAACGATCAGTACACAAATCCCACTTGTCTCACCAAATTTTCTTCTTCTAGTTTGAAGGGTTTGTTTTCAGTAGCAGTTTTTATTTTTAGGTTTCCCTCTGTTCTCTCATATAGAGATAGATGAATTTGGAACTCTAAATCCAACATGTTTTGTAGTAGCTCTTTGAAACTTGACAAAATAAAGGAGTTCTCAGTTTTGTCTCTATGGTTTGTTTCCTCTTGAAGTAGCCCGAGGCACAGACTGTGGAAAAGCACTTTCATTGAGAGGGGTTGCCAAGCTTCTAAGAAATAACGAGTTTCCGAAATGCCAGCAAATATTTTTTCAACCAATCTTGATGATACTTGGTGATAATGATCAGTACACATATCCCACTTGGCTCACCAAATTTTGTTCTTCTTGGTTGAAGCGTTCGTCTACAATAGCAGTTTTTATATTTAGGTTTCCCTCTGTTCTCTCCTATATAGATAGATGAATTCGGAACTCTAAATCCAACATGGTTTGTAGTAGCCCTTTGAAACTTGACAAAATAAAGGAGTTCTCAGTTTTGTCTCTATTATTTGTTTCCGCTTCATGTAGCCCTAAGCAGAGACTGTGGAAAAACACTTACATTGAAAGGGGTTGCCAAGCTTCCCAGAAATTACGAGTTTCCGAAATTCCAGCAAATATTTTTTCACCCAATCTTTATGACACGTGGTGGTAATGACAAGTCCACAATCCCAGTTGGCTCACCAAATTTTATTCTTCTAGGTTGAAGCGTTGGTTTATAGTAGCAGTTTTTATTTTTAGGATTCACTCTGTTCTCTCCTATATAGATAGATCCATTAGGAACTCTAGATCCAACAAGGTTTGTTGTAGCTCTTTGAATCTTGACAAAATAAAGGAGTTCTCAGTTTTCTCTCTATGGTTTGTTTCCTCTTCCAGAAGCCCTACGCACAGACGGTGGAAAAGCTGTTTCATTGAGAGGTTTTGCCAAGCTTCTAACAAATAACGAGTTTCTGAAATACCAGCAAATATTTTTTCACCCAATCTTGATGATCCTTTGTGGTAATGATCAGTACACAAATCCCACTTGGCTCACCAAATTTTGTTCTTCTAGGTTGAAGCGTTCATCTACAGTAGCAGTTTTTATATTTAGGTTTCACTCTGTTCTCTCCTATATAGATTGTTGAATTTGGAACTCTAAATCCAACACGGTTTGTAGTAGCTCTCTGAAACTTGACAAAATAAAGGAGTTCTCAGTTTTGTCTCTATGGTTTGTTTAATCCTCATGTAGCCCTAGGCACAGACTGAGGAAAAGCACTTTCATTGAGAGGGGTTGCCAAGTTTTAAGAAATAACGAGTTTCCAAAAAACCAGCAAATATTTTTTCACCCAATCATGATGATAATTTGTGGTAATGATCAGTACACAAATCCCACTTGGCTCACCCAATTTTGTTCTTCTAGTTTGAAGCGTTCGTCTACAGTAGCAGTTTTTATATTTAGGTTTCCCTCTGTTCTCTCCTATATAGATAGATGAATTTGGAACTCTAAATCCATCAAGGTGTGTAGTAGCTCTCTGAAACTTGACAAACCAAAGGAGTTCTCAGTTTTGTCTCTATGGTTTGTTTCCTCTTCAAGTAGCCCTAGGCACAGACTGTGCAAAAGCATTTTCATTGAGAGGGGTTGCCAAGCGTCTAAGAAATAACGAGTTTCCGAAATACCAGCAAATATTTTGTCACCCAAAGTTGATGATACTTGGTGGTAATGATCAGTACACAAATCCCACTTGGCTCACCAAATTTTGTTCTTCTAGTTTGAAGCGTTCGTCTACAGTAGCAGTTTTTATATTTAGGTTTCCCTCTGTTCTCTCCTATATAGATAGATGAATTTGGAACTCTAAATCCATCATGGTTTGTAGTAGCTCTTTGAAACTTGACAAACTAAAGTAGTTCTCAGTTTTGTCTCTATGGTTTGTTTCCTCTTCAAGTAGCCTTAGGCACAGACTGTGGAAAAGCACTTTCATTGAGAGGGGTTGCCAAGCGTCTAAGAAATAACGAGTTTCCGAAATACCAGCAAATATTCTGTTACCCAATGTTGATGATACTTGGTGGTAATGATCAGTACACAAATCCCACTTGGCTCACCAAATTCTGTTCTTCTAGGTTGAAGCGTTCGTCTACAGTAGTAGTTTATATATTTATGTTTCACACTGTTCTCTCTTATATAGAGAGATGAATTTGGAACTCTAAAACCAACATGGTTTGTAGTAGCTCTTTGAAACTTGAAAAAACAAAGGAGTTCTCAGTTTTGTCTCTATCGTTTGTTTTCTCTTCAAGTAGCCCTAGGCACAGACTGTGGAAAAGCACTTTCATT
Organism: Callospermophilus lateralis; assembly: GCF_048772815.1. Classification (NCBI taxonomy): domain Eukaryota; kingdom Metazoa; phylum Chordata; class Mammalia; order Rodentia; family Sciuridae; genus Callospermophilus; species Callospermophilus lateralis. Next base: position 48,285 of record NW_027513589.1, on the reverse strand, counting down.
GAGAGGGGTTGCCAAGCTTCTAAGAAATAACGAGTTTCCGAAATACCAGCAAATATTTTTTCACCCAATGTTGATGATACTTGGTGGTAATGACAAGTACACAAATCTCGCTTGGCTCACCAAATTTTGTTCTTCTAGGTAGAAGCGTTCGTCTACAGTAGCAGTTTTTATATCTAGGTTTCACTCTGTTCTCTCCTATATAGATAGATGAATTTGAAACTCTAAAACCAACATGGTTTGTAGTAGCTCTTTGAAACTTGAAAAAACAAAGGAGTTCTCAGTTTTGTCTTTATGGTTTGTTTCCTCTTCAAGTAGCCCTAGGCACAGACTATTGAAAAGCACTTTAATTGAGAAGGGTTTCCAAGCGTCTAAGAAATAACCAGTTTCCGAAATACCAGCAAATATTTTTTCACCCAATGTTGATGATACTTGGTGGTAATGATCAGTACACAAATCCCACTTGGCTCACCAAATTTTCTTCTTCTAGGTTGAAGCGTACGTTTACAGTAGCAGTTTTTATTTTTAGGTTTCACTCTGTTCTCTCCTATATAGTTAGATGAATTTGGAACTCTAAATACAACAAGGTTTGTAGTAGCTCCTTGAAACCTGACAAAATAAAGGAGTTCCCAGTTTTGTCTCTATTATTTGTTTCCGCTTCATATAGCCCTAAGCAGAGACTGTGGAAAAGCACTTACATTGAAATGGGTTTCCAAGCTTCTAGGAAATAACGAGTTTCCGAAATACCAGCAAATATTTTTTCACCCAATCTTGATGAAACTTAGTGGTAATGATCAGTACACAAATCCCACTTGGCTCACCAAATTTTGTTCTTCTAGTTTGAAGCGATCGTCTACATTAGCAGTTTCTATATTTAGGCTTCCCTCTCTTCTCTCCTATATAGATAGATGAATTTAAAACTCTAAATAAAACTTGGTTTGTAGTAGCTCTTTGAAACTTAACAAAATAAAGGAGTTGTCAGTTTTGTCTCTATGGTTTGTTTCCTCCTCAAGTAGCCCTAGGCACAGACGGTGGAAAAGCACTTTCATTGAGAGGGGTTGCCAAGCTTCTAAGAAACAACGAGTTTCTGAAATACCAGCAAATATTATTTCACCCAATCTTGATGATACTTGGTGGTAATGATCAGTACACAAATCCCACTTGGCTCACCAAATTTTGTTCTTCTAGCTTGAAGCGTTCGTCTACAGTAGCAGTTTTTACATTTAGGTTTCACTCTGTTCTCTCATATAGAGATAGATGAATTTGGAACTCTAAATCCAACATGGTTTGTAGTAGCTCTTTGAAAATTGACAAAATAAAGGAGTTCTCAGTTTTGTCTCTATGGTTTGTTTCCGCTTCAAGTAGCCCTAGGCACAGACTGTGGAAAAGCACTTTCATTGAGAGGGGTTGCCAAGCTTCTAAGAAATTACGAGGTTCCGAAATACCAGCAAATATTTTTTCACCCAATCTTGATGATACTTGGTGGTAATGATCAGATCACAAATCCCACTTGGCTCACCAAATTTTGTTCTTCTAGGTTGAAGCGTTCGTCTACAGTAGCAGTTTTTATATTTAGGTTTCCCTCTGTTCTCTCCTATATAGATAGATGAATTTGGAACTCTAAATCCAACATCGTTTGTAGTAGCTCTTTGAAACGTGACAAAATAAAGGAGTTCTCCGTTTTGTCTCTATGGTTTGTTTCCTCTTCAAGTAGCCCTAGGCACAGACTGTGGAAAAGCACCTTTATTGTGAGGGGTTGCCAAGCTTCTAAGAAATAACGAGTTTCCGAAATACCAGCAAATATTTTTTCACCCCATCTTGATGATACTTGGTGCTAATGATCAGTACACATCTCCCACTTGGCTCACCAAATTTTTTTATTCTAGGTTGAAGCGTTCGTCAACAATAGCAGTTTTTATATTTAGGTTTCCCTCTGTTCTCTCTTATATAGTTAGATGAATTTGGAACTCTAAATCCAACATGGTTTGTAGTAGCTCCTTGAAACCTGACAAAATAAAGGAGTTCTCCGTTTTGTCTCTATGGTTTGTTTCCTCTTCAAGTAGCCCTAGGCACACAGTGTGGAAAAGCACTTTCATTGAGATGGGTTGCCAAGCTTCTAAGAAATAACGAGTTTCCGAAATACCAGCAAATATTTTTTCACCCAATCTTGATGAAACTTGGTGCTAATGATCAGTACACAAATCCCACTTGGCTCACCAAATTTTGTTCTTCTAGTTTGAAGCGATCGTCTACATTAGCAGTTTCTATATTTAGGCTTCCCTCTCTTCTCTCCTATATAGATACATGAATTTAAAACTCTAAATAAAACTTGGTTTATAGTAGCTCTTTGAAACGTGACAAAATAAAGGAGTTCTCCGTTTTGTCTCTATGGTTTGTTTCCTCTTCAAGTAGCCCTAGGCACAGACTGTGGAAAAGCACCATTATTGTGAGGGGCTGCCAAGCTCCTAGAAATAAGGAGTTTCCGAAATACCAGCAAATATTTTTCACCCAATCATGATGATACTTGGTGCTAATGATCAGTACACATCTCCCACTTGGCTCACCAAATTTTGTTATTCTAGGTTGAAGCGTTCGTCTACAATAGCAGTTTTTATATTTAGGTTTCCCTCTGTTCTCTCCTATATAGTTAGATGAATTTGGAACTCTAAATCCAACATGGTTTGTAGTAGGTCTTTGAAACTTGACAAAATAAAGAAGTTCTCAGTTTTGTCTTTATGGTTTGTTTCCTCTTCAAGTAGCCCTAGGCACACACTGTGGAAAAGCACTTTCATTCAGATGGGTTGCCAAGCTTCTAACAAATAACGAGTTTCCAAAATACCAGCAAATATTTTTTCACCCAATCTTGATGATACTTGGTGGTAATGATCAGTACACAAATCCCACTTGGCTCACCAAATTTTGTTCTTCTAGCTTGAAGCGTTCATCTACAGTAGCAGTTTTTATATTTAGGTTTCACTCTGTTCTCTCATATAGAGATAGATGAATTTTAACTCTAAATCCAACATGGTTTGTAGTAGCTCTTTGAAAATTGACAAAATAAAGGAGTTCTCAGTTTTGTCTCTATGGTTTGTTTCCTCTTCAAGTAGCCCTAGGCACAGACTGTGAAAAAGCACTTTCATTGAGAGGGTTGCCAAGCTTCTAAGTAATAACGAGTTTCCGAAATACCAGCAAATATTTTTTCACCCAATCTTGATGATACTTGTTGCTAATAATCAGTACACAAGTCCCACTTGGCTCACCAAATTTTGTTCTTCTAGGTTGAAGCGTTCGTCTACAGTAGCATTTTTTATATTTAGGTTTCCCTCAGTTCTCTCCTACATAGATAGATGAATTTGGAACTCTAAATCCAACATGGTTTGTAGTAGCTCTTTGAAACTTGACAAAATAAAGGAGTTCTCCGTTTTGTCTCTATGGTTTGTTTCCTCTTCAAGTAGCCCTAGGCACACACTGTGGAAAAGCACTTTCATTGTGATGGGTTGCCAAGCTTCTAAGAAATAACGAGTTTCCGAAATACCCGCAAATATTTTTTCACCCAATCTTGATGATACTTGGTGCCAATGATCAGTACACATCTCCCACTTGGCTCACCAAATTTTGTTATTCTAGGTTGAAGCGTTCATCTACAGTAGCAGTTTTTGTATTTAGGTTTCCCTCTGTTCTCTCCTATATAGTTAGATGAATTTGGAACTCTAAATCCAACATGGTTTGCAGTAGCTCTTTGAAACTTGTCAAAATAAAGGAGTTCTCAGTTTTGTCTTTATGGTTTGTTTCCTCTTCAAGTAGCCCTAGGCACACACTGTGGAAAAGCACTTTCATTGAGATGGGTTGCCAAGCTTCTAGGAAATAACGAGTTTCCGAAATACCAGCAAATAGTTTTTGATGAAACTTAGTGGTAATGATCAGTACACAAATCCCACTTGGCTCACCAAATTTTGTTCTTCTAGTTTGAAGTGATCGTCTACATTAGCAGTTTCTATATTTAGGCTTCCCTCTCTTCTCTCCTATATAGATAGATGAATTTAAAACTCTAAATAAAACTTGGTTTGTAGTAGCTCTTTGAAACTTAACAAAATAAAGGAGTTCTCAGTTTTGTCTCTATGGTTTGTTTCCTCCTCAAGTAGCCCTAGGCACAGACTTTGGAAAAGCACTTTCATTGAGAGGGGTTGCCAAGCTTCTAAGAAACAACGAGTTTCTGAAATACCAGCAAATATTATTTCACCCAATCTTGATGATACTTGGTGGTAATGATCAGTACACAAATCCCACTTGGCTCACCAAATTTTGTTCTTCTAGCTTGAAGCGTTCGTCTACAGTAGCAGTTTTTACATTTAGGTTTCACTCTGTTATCTCATATATAGATAGATGAATTTGGAACTCTAAATCCAACATGGTTTGTAGTAGCTCCTTGAAACTTGACAAAATAAAGGTGTTCTCCGTTTTGTCTCTATGGTTTGTTTCCGCTTCAAGTAGCCCTAGGCACACACTGTGGAAAAGCACTTTCATTGAGATGGGTTGCCAAGCTTCTAAGAAATAACGAGTTTACGAAATACCAGCAAATATTTTTTCACCCAAACTTGATGAAACTTGGTGCTAATGATCAGTACACAAATCCCACTTGGCTCACCAAATTTTGTTCTTCTAGTTTGAAGCAATCGTCTACATTAGCAGTTTCTATATTTAGGCTTCCCTCTCTTCTCTCCTATATAGATACATGAATTTAAAACTCTAAATAAAACTTGGTTTATAGTAGCTCTTTGAAACGTGACAAAATAAAGGAGTTCTCCGTTTTGTCTCTATGGTTTGTTTCCTCTTCAAGTAGCCCTAGGCACAGACTGTGGAAAAGCACCATTATTGTGAGGGGCTGCCAAGCTCCTAGAAATAAGGAGTTTCCGAAATACCAGCAAATATTTTTTCACCCAATCCTGATGATACTTGGTGCTAATGATCAGTACACATCTCCCACTTGGCTCACCAAATTTTGTTATTCTAGGTTGAAGCGTTATCCAACATGGTTTGTAGTAGCTCTTTGAAAATTGACAAAATAAAGGAGTTCTCAGTTTTGTCTCTATGGTTTGTTTCCTCTTCAAGTAGCCCTAGTCACAGACTGTGGAAAAGCACTTTCATTGAAGGGGGTTGCCAAGCTTCTAAGAAATAACGAGTTTCCGAAATACCAGCAAATATTTTTTCACCCAATCTTGATGATACTTGTTGCTAATAATCAGTACACAAGTCCCACTTGGCTCACCAAATTTTGTTCTTCTAGGTTGAAGCGTTCGTCTACAGTAGCATTTTATATATTTAGGTTTCCCTCAGTTCTCTCCTATATAGATAGATGAATTTGGAACTCTAAATCCAACATGGTTTCTAGTAGCTCTTAGAAACTTGACAAAATAAAGGAGTTGTCAGTTTTGTCTCTATGGTTTGTTTCCGCTTCAAGTAGCCCTAGGCACAGACTGTGGAAAAGCACTTTCATTGAGAGGGGTTGCCAAGCTTCTAAGAAATTACGAGGTTCCGAAATACCAGCAAATATTTTTTCACCCAATCTTGATGATACTTGCTGGTAATGATCAGTTCACAAATCCCACTTGGCTCACCAAATTTTGTTATTCTAGGTTGAAGCGTTCGTCTACAGTAGCACTTTTTATATTTAGGTTTCCCTCTGTTCTCTCCTATATAGATAGATGAATTTGGAACTCTAAATCCAACATGGTTTTTAGTAGCGCTTTGAAACTTGACAAAATAATGGAGTTCTCAGTTTTGTCTCTATGGTTTATTCCTCTTCAAGTAGCCCTAGGCACAGACTGTGGAAAAGCACTTTCATTGAGAGGGGTTGCCAAGCTTCTAAGAAATTACGAGTTTCCGAAATACCAGCAAATATTTTTTCACCCAATTTTGATGATACTTGGTGGTAATGATCAGTACACAAATCCCACTTGGCTCACCAAAATTTTGTACTTCTATGTTGAAGCGTTCGTCTACAGTAGCATTTTTTATATTTAGGTTTCCCTCTGTTCTCTCCTATATAGATAGATGAATTTGGAACTCTAAATCCAACATGATTTGTAGTAGCTCTTTGAAACTTGACAAAATAAAGGAGTTCTCAGTTTTGTCTCTATGGTTTGTTTCCTCTTCAAGTAGCCCTAGGCACAGACTCTGGAAAAGCACTTTCATTGAGATGGTTTGCCAAGCTTCTAAGAAATAATTAGTTTCTGAAATAACAGCAAATATTTTTTCACCCAATCTTGATGATACTTGGTGCCAATGATCAGTACACATCTCCCACTTGGCTCACCAAATTTTGTTATTCTAGGTTGAAGCGTTCATCTACAGTAGCAGTTTTTGTATTTAGGTTTCCCTCTGTTCTCTCCTATATAGTTAGATGAATTTGGAACTCTAAATCCAACATGGTTTGCAGTAGCTCTTTGAAACTTGTCAAAATAAAGGAGTTCTCAGTTTTGTCTTTATGGTTTGTTTCCTCTTCAAGTAGCCCTAGGCACACACTGTGGAAAAGCACTTTCATTGAGATGGGTTGCCAAGCTTCTAGGAAATAACGAGTTTCCGAAATACCAGCAAATAGTTTTTGATGAAACTTAGTGGTAATGATCAGTACACAAACCCCACTTGGCTCACCAAATTTTGTTCTTCTAGTTTGAAGTGATCGTCTACATTAGCAGTTTCTATATTTAGGCTTCCCTCTCTTCTCTCCTATATAGATAGATGAATTTAAAACTCTAAATAAAACTTGGTTTGTAGTAGCTCTTTGAAACTTAACAAAATAAAGGAGTTCTCAGTTTTGTCTCTATGGTTTGTTTCCTCCTCAAGTAGCCCTAGGCACAGACTTTGGAAAAGCACTTTCATTGAGAGGGGTTGCCAAGCTTCTAAGAAACAACGAGTTTCTGAAATACCAGCAAATATTATTTCACCCAATCTTGATGATACTTGGTGGTAATGATCAGTACACAAATCCCACTTGGCTCACCAAATTTTGTTCTTCTAGCTTGAAGCGTTCGTCTACAGTAGCAGTTTTTACATTTAGGTTTCACTCTGTTATCTCATATATAGATAGATGAATTTGGAACTCTAAATCCAACATGGTTTGTAGTAGCTCCTTGAAACTTGACAAAATAAAGGTGTTCTCCGTTTTGTCTCTATGGTTTGTTTCCGCTTCAAGTAGCCCTAGGCACACACTGTGGAAAAGCACTTTCATTGAGATGGGTTGCCAAGCTTCTAAGAAATAACGAGTTTACGAAATACCAGCAAATATTTTTTCACCCAAACTTGATGAAACTTGGTGCTAATGATCAGTACACAAATCCCACTTGGCTCACCAAATTTTGTTCTTCTAGTTTGAAGCAATCGTCTACATTAGCAGTTTCTATATTTAGGCTTCCCTCTCTTCTCTCCTATATAGATACATGAATTTAAAACTCTAAATAAAACTTGGTTTATAGTAGCTCTTTGAAACGTGACAAAATAAAGGAGTTCTCCGTTTTGTCTCTATGGTTTGTTTCCTCTTCAAGTAGCCCTAGGCACAGACTGTGGAAAAGCACCATTATTGTGAGGGGCTGCCAAGCTCCTAGAAATAAGGAGTTTCCGAAATACCAGCAAATATTTTTTCACCCAATCCTGATGATACTTGGTGCTAATGATCAGTACACATCTCCCACTTGGCTCACCAAATTTTGTTATTCTAGGTTGAAGCGTTATCCAACATGGTTTGTAGTAGCTCTTTGAAAATTGACAAAATAAAGGAGTTCTCAGTTTTGTCTCTATGGTTTGTTTCCTCTTCAAGTAGCCCTAGTCACAGACTGTGGAAAAGCACTTTCATTGAAGGGGGTTGCCAAGCTTCTAAGAAATAACGAGTTTCCGAAATACCAGCAAATATTTTTTCACCCAATCTTGATGATACTTGTTGCTAATAATCAGTACACAAGTCCCACTTGGCTCACCAAATTTTGTTCTTCTAGGTTGAAGCGTTCGTCTACAGTAGCATTTTATATATTTAGGTTTCCCTCAGTTCTCTCCTATATAGATAGATGAATTTGGAACTCTAAATCCAACATGGTTTCTAGTAGCTCTTAGAAACTTGACAAAATAAAGGAGTTGTCAGTTTTGTCTCTATGGTTTGTTTCCGCTTCAAGTAGCCCTAGGCACAGACTGTGGAAAAGCACTTTCATTGAGAGGGGTTGCCAAGCTTCTAAGAAATTACGAGGTTCCGAAATACCAGCAAATATTTTTTCACCCAATCTTGATGATACTTGCTGGTAATGATCAGTTCACAAATCCCACTTGGCTCACCAAATTTTGTTATTCTAGGTTGAAGCGTTCGTCTACAGTAGCACTTTTTATATTTAGGTTTCCCTCTGTTCTCTCCTATATAGATAGATGAATTTGGAACTCTAAATCCAACATGGTTTTTAGTAGCGCTTTGAAACTTGACAAAATAATGGAGTTCTCAGTTTTGTCTCTATGGTTTATTCCTCTTCAAGTAGCCCTAGGCACAGACTGTGGAAAAGCACTTTCATTGAGAGGGGTTGCCAAGCTTCTAAGAAATTACGAGTTTCCGAAATACCAGCAAATATTTTTTCACCCAATTTTGATGATACTTGGTGGTAATGATCAGTACACAAATCCCACTTGGCTCACCAAAATTTTGTACTTCTATGTTGAAGCGTTCGTCTACAGTAGCATTTTTTATATTTAGGTTTCCCTCTGTTCTCTCCTATATAGATAGATGAATTTGGAACTCTAAATCCAACATGATTTGTAGTAGCTCTTTGAAACTTGACAAAATAAAGGAGTTCTCAGTTTTGTCTCTATGGTTTGTTTCCTCTTCAAGTAGCCCTAGGCACAGACTCTGGAAAAGCACTTTCATTGAGATGGTTTGCCAAGCTTCTAAGAAATAATTAGTTTCTGAAATACCAGCAAATATTTTTTCACCCAATCTTGATGATACTTGGTGGTAATGATCAGTACACAAATCCCACTTGACTCACCAAATTTTGTTTTTCTAGGTTGAAGTGTTCGTCTACAGTAGCAGTTTTTATATTTAGGTTTCCCTCTGTTCTCTCCTATATAGACAGATGAATTTGGAACTCTAAATCCAACATGGTTTGTAGTAGCTCTTTGAAACGTGACAAAATAAAGGAGTTCTCAGTTTTGTCTCTATGGTTTGTTTCCTCTTCAAGTAGCCCTAGGGACAGACTGTGGAAAAGCACTTTCATTGAGATGGGTTGCCAAGCATCTAAGAAATAAAGAGTTTCCGAAATACCAGCAAATATTTTTTCACCCAAACTTGATGATACTTGGTGGTAATGATCAGTACACAAATCCCACTTGGCTCACCAAATTTTGTTCTTCTAGTTTGAAGCTTTCGTCTACAGTAGCATTTTATATATTTAGGTTTCCCTCAGTTCTCTCCTATATAGATAGATGAATTTGGAACTCTAAATCCAACATGGTTTGTAGTAGCTCTTTGAAACGTGACAAAATAAAGGAGTTCTCAGTTTTGTCTCTATGGTTTGTTTCCTCTTCAAGTAGCCCTAGGGACAGACTGTGGAAAAGCACTTTCATTGAGATGGGTTGCCAAGCATCTAAGAAATAAAGAGTTTCCGAAATACCAGCAAATATTTTTTCACCCAAACTTGATGATACTTGGTGGTAATGATCAGTACACAAATCCCACTTGGCTCACCAAATTTTGTTCTTCTAGTTTGAAGCTTTCGTCTACAGTAGCAGTTTTTATATTTAGATTCCCCTCAGTTCTCTCCTATATAGATAGATGAATTTGGAACTCTAAATAAAACATGGTTTGTAGTAGCCCTTAGAAACTTGACAAAATAAAGGAGTTCTCAGTTTTGTCTCTATGGTTTGTTTCCTAATCAAGTAGCCCTAGGCACAGACTGTGGAAAAGCACTTTCATTGAGAGGGGTTGCCAAGCTTCTAAGAAATTACGAGTTTCCGAAATACCAGCAAATATTTTTTCACCCAATCTTGATGATACTCGGTGGTAATGGTCAGTTCACAAATCCCACTTGGCTCTCCAAATTTTGTTATTCTAGGTTGAAGCGTTCGTCTACAGTAGCACTTTTTATATTTAGGTTTCCCTCTGTTCTCTCCTATATAGATAGATGAATTTGGAACTCTAAATCCAACATGGTTTTTAGTAGCGCTTTGAAACTTGACAAAATAATGGAGTTCTCAGTTTTGTCTCTATGGTTTGTTCCTCTTGAAGTAGCCCTATGCATAGACTGTGGAAAAGCACTTTCATTGACAGGGGTTGCCATGCTTCTAAGAAATTACGAGTTTCCGAAATACCAGCAAATATTTTTTCACCCAATCTTGATGATACTTGGTGGTAATGATCAGTACACAAATCCCACTTGGCTCACCAAAGTTTTGTACTTCTATGTTGAAGCGTTCATTTACAGTAGCATTTTTTATATTTAGGTTTTTCTCTGTTCTCTCCTATATAGATAGATGAATTTGGAACTCTAAATCCAACATGATTTGTAGTAGCTCCTTGAAACTTGACAAAATAAAGGAGTTCTCAGTTTTGTCTCTATGGTTTGTTTCCTCTTCAAGTAGCCCTAGGCACAGACTCTGGAAAAGCACTTTCATTGAGATGGTTTGCCAAGCTTCTAAGAAATAATTAGTTTCTGAAATAACAGCAAATATTTTTTCACCCAATCTTGATTATACTTGGGGCTAATGATCAGTACACAAATCCCACTTGACTCACCAAATTTTGTTTTTCTAGGTTGAAGTGTTCGTCTACAGTAGCAGTTTTTATATTTAGGTTTCCCTCTGTTCTCTCCTATATAGATAGAGGAATTTGGAACTCTAAATCCAACATGGTTTCTAGTAGCTCTTTGAAACTTGACAAAATAAAGGAGTTGTCAGTTTTGTCTCTATGGTTTGTTTCCGCTTCAAGTAGCCCTTGGCACAGACTGTCTAAAAGCACTTTCATTGAGAGGGGTTGCCAAGCTTCTAAGAAATAACGAGGTTCCGAAATACCAGCAAATATTTTTTCACCCAATCTTGATGATACTCGGTGGTAATGATCAGTTCACAAATCCCACTTGGCTCACCAAATTTTGTTATTCTAGGTTGAAGCGTTCGTCTACAGAAGCACTTTTTATATTTAGGTTTCCCTCTGTTCTCTCCTATATAGATAGATGAATTTGGAACTCTAAATCCAACATGATTTGTAGTAGCTCTTTGAAACTTGACAAAATAAAGGAGTTCTCAGTTTTGTCTCTATGGTTTGTTTCCTCTTCAAGTAGCCCTAGGCACAGACTCTGGAAAAGCACTTTCATTGAGATGGTTTGCCAAGCTTCTAAGAAATAATTAGTTTCTGAAAAAACAGCAAATATTTTTTCACCCAATCTTGATGATATTTGGTGCTAATGATCAGTACACAAATCCCACTTGAGTCACCAAATTTTGTTTTTCTAGGTTGAAGTGTTCGTCTACAGTAGCAGTTTTTATATTTAGGTTTCCCTATGTTCTCTCCTATATAGATAGATGAATTTGGAACTCTAAATCCAACATGGTTTGTAGTAGCTCTTTGAAACGTGACAAAATAAAGGAGTTCTCAGTTTTGTCTCTATCGTTTGTTTCCTCTTCAAGTAGCCCTAGGTACAGACTGTGGAAAAGCACTTTCATTGAGATGGGTTGCCAAGCATCTAAGAAATAACGAGTTTCCGAAATACCAGCAAATATTTTTTCACCCAAACTTGATGATACTTGGTGGTAATGATCAGTACACAAATCCCACTTGGCTCACCAAATTTTGTTCTTCAAGTTTGAAGCTTTCGTCTACAGTAGCAGTTTTTATATTTAGATTTCCCTCTGTTCTCTCCTATTTAGATAGATCAATTTGGAACTCTAAATAAAACATGGTTTGTAGTAGCTCTTTGAAACTTGACAAAATAAAGGAGTTCTCAGTTTTGTCTCTATGGTTTCTTTCCTCTTCAAGTAGCCCTAGTCACAGACTGTGGAAAAGCACTTTCATTGAGAGGGGTTGCCAAGCTTCTAAGAAATAACGAGTTTCCGAAATACCAGCAAATATTTTTTCACCCAATCTTGATGATACTTGTTGCTAATAATCAGTACACAAGTCCCACTTGGCTCACCAAATTTTGTTCTTCTAGTTTGAAGCGATCGTCTACATTAGCAGTTTCTATATTTAGGTTTCCCTCTGTTCTCTCCTATATAGATAGATGAATTTGGAACTCTAAATAAAACATGGTTTGTAGTAGGTCTTTGAAACTTGACAAAATAAAGGAGTTCTCAGTTTTGTCTCTATGGTTTGTTTCATCTTCAAGGAGCCTTAGGCACAGACTGTGGAAAAGCACTTTCATTGAGAGGGGTTGCCAAGCTTCTAAGAAATAACGAGTTTCCGAAATACCAGCCAATATTTTTTCACCCAATCTTGATGATACATGGTGCTAATGATCAGTACACATTTCCCACTTGGCTCACCAAATTTTGTTATTCTAGGTTGAAGCGTTCGTCTACAGTAGCAGTTTTTATATTTACGTTTCCCTCTGTTCTCTCCTATATAGATAGATGAATTTGGAACTCTAAATCCAACATGGTTTTTCGTAGCTCTTTGAAACTTGACAAAATAAAGGAGTTCTCAGTTTTGTCTCTATGGTTTGTTTAATCTTCAAGGAGCCCTAGGCACAGACTGTGGAAAAGCACTTTCATTGAGAGGGGTTGCCAAGCTTCTTAGAAATTACGAGGTTCCGAAATACCAGCAAATATTTTTTCACCCAATCTTGATGATACTTGGTGGTAATGATCAGTACACAAATACCACTTGGCTCACCAAATTTTGTTCTTCTAGTTGAAGCGTTCGTCTACAGTAGCAGATTTTATATTTAGGTATCCCTCTGTTCTATCCTATATAGATAGATGAATTTGGAACTCTAAATAAAACATGGTTTGTAGTAGCTCTTTGAAACTTGACAAAATAAAGGAGTTCTCAGTTTTGTCTCTATGGTTTGTTTCCTCTTCAAGTAGCCCTAGGCACACACTGTGGAAAAGCACTTTCATTGAGAGGGGTTGCCAAGCTTCTAAGAAATAACGAGTTTCTGAAATACCAGCAAATATTATTTCACCCAATCTTGATGATACTTGGTGGTAATGATCAGTACACAAATCCCACTTGGCTCACCAAATTTTGTTCTTCTAGCTTGAAGCGTTCGTCTAGAGTAGCATTTTTTATATTTAGGTTTCCCTCTGTTCTCTCCTATATAGATAGATGAATTTGGAACTCTAAATCCAACATGGTTTGTAGAAGCTCTTTGAAACTTGACAAAATAAAGGAGTTCTCAGTTTTGTCTCTATGGTTTGTTTCCGCTGCAAGTAGCCCTAGGCACAGACTGTGGAAAAGCACTTTCATTGAGAGGGGTTGCCAAGAATCTAAGAAATTACGAGTTTACGAAATACCAGCAAATATTTTTTCACCCAATCTTGATGATACTTGGTGGTAATGATCAGTACACAAATCCCACTTGGCTCACCAAATTTTGTTCTTCTAGGTTGAAGCGTTCATCTACAGTAGCAGTTTTTATATTTAGGTTTCCCTCTGTTCTCTCCTATATAGTTAGATGAATTTGGAACTCTAAATCCAACATGGTTTGTAGTAGCTCTTTGAAACTTGACAAAATAAAGGAGTTCTCACTTTTGTCTCTATGGTTTGTTTCCTCTTCAAGTAGCCCTAGGCACAGACTGTGGAAGAACACTTTCATTGAGAGGGGTTGCCAAGCTTCTAAGAAATAATTAGTTTCCGAAATACCAGCAAATATTTTTTCACCCAATCTTGATGATACCTGGTGGTAATGATCAGTACACAAATCCCACTTGGCTCACCAAATTTTGTTCTTCTAGGTTGAAGCGTTCGTCTACAGTAGCAGTTTTTGTATTTAGGTTTCCCTCTGTTCTCTCATATATAGATAGATGAATTTGGAACTCTAAATCCAACATGGTTTGTAGTAGCTCTTTGAAACTTGACAAAATAAAGGAGTTCTCAGTTTTTTCTCTATGGCTTGTTTCCTCTTCAAGTAACCCTAGGCACACTGTGGAAAAGCACTTTCATTGAGAGGGGTTGCCAAGCTTCTAAGAAATAACGAGTTTCCGAAATACCAGCAAATATTTTTTCACCCAATCTTGATGATACTTGGTGCTAATGATCATTACACATTTCCCACTTGGCTCACCAAATTTTGTTCTTCTAAGTTGAAGCGTTCGTCTACAGTAGCAGTTTTTATATTTCGGTTTCCCTCTGTTCTCTCCTATATAGTTAGATGAATTGGAACTCTAAATCCAACATGGTTTGTAGTAGCTCCTTGAAACTTGACAAAATAAAGGAGTTCTCAGTTTTGTCTTTATGGTTTGTTTCCTCTTCAAGTAGCCCTAGGCACACACTGTGGAAATGCACTTTCATTGAGATGGGTTGCCAAGCTTCTAAGAAATAACGAGTTTCCGAAATACCAGCCAATATTTTTTCACCCAATCTTGATGATACTTGGTGGTAATGATCAGTACACAATTCCCACTTGGCTCACCAAATTTTGTTCTTCTAGGTTGAAGCGTTCATCTACAGTAGCAGTTTTTATATTTAGGTTTCCATCTGTTCTCTCCTATATAGATAGATGAATTTGGAACTCTAAATCCAACATGGTTTGTAGTAGCTCTTTGAAACTTGACAAAATAAAGGAGTTCTCAGTTTGTCTCTATGGTTTGTTTAATCTTCAAGAAGCCCTAGGCACAGACTGTGGAAAAGCACTTTCATTGTGAGGGGTTGCCAAGCTTCTAAAAAATTACTAGTTTCCGAAATACCAGCAAATATTTTTTCACCCAATCTTGATGATACTTGTTGCTAATGATCAGTACACAAATCCCACTTGGCTCACCAATTTTGTTCTTCTAGGTTGAAGCGTTCGTCTACAGTAGCAGTTTTTATATTTAGGTTTCTCTCTGTTCTCTCCTATATAGTTAGATGAATTTGGAACTCTAAATGCAACATGGTTTGTAGTAGCTCTTTGAATTATGACAAAATAAAGGAGTTCTCAGTTTTGTCTCTATGGTTTGTTTCCTCTTCAAGTAGCCCTAGGCACACACTGAGGAAAAGCACTTTCATTGAGATGGTCTGCCAAGCTTCTAAGAAATAACGAGTTTCCGAAATACCAGCAAATATTTTTTCTCCCAATCTTGATGATACTTGTTGCTAATGATCAGTACACAAATCCCACTTGGCTCACCAAATTTTGTTTTTCTAGGTTGAAGCGTTCGTCTACAGTAGCAGTTTTTATATTTAGGTTTCCCTCTGTTCTCTCCTATATAGATAGATGAATTTGGAACTCTAAATCCAACATGGTTTTTAGTAGCTCTTTGAAACCTGACAAAATAAAGGAGTTCTCAGTTTTGTCTCTATGGTGTGTTTAATCTTCAAGTAGCCCTAGGCACAGACTGTGGAAAAGCACTTTCATTTAGATGGTTTGCCAAGCTTTAAAGAATTAATTAGTTTCCGAAATAACAGCAAATATTTTTTCACCCAATCTTGATGATACTTGGTGCTAATGATCAGTACACAAATCCCACTTGGCTCACCAAATTTTGTTCTTCTAGGTTGAAGCGTTCGTCTACAGTAGCAGTTTTTATATTTAGGTTTCTCTTTGTTCTCTCCTATATAGATAGAAGAATTTGGAACTCTAAATCCAACATGGTTTGTAGTAGCTCTTTGAAACTTGACAAAATAAAGGAGTTCTCAGTTTTGTCTCTATGGTTTGTTTCCTCTTAAAGTTGCCCTAGGCACAGACTGTGGAAAAGCACTTTAAATGAGAGGGTTGCCAAGCTTCTAAGAAATAACGAGTTTCCGAAATACCAGCAAATATTTTTTCACCCAATCTTGATGATACTTGTTGCTAATGATCAGTACACAAATCCCACTTGGCTCACCAAATTTTGTTCTTCTAGGTTGAAGCGTTCGTCTGCAGTAGCAGTTTTTATATTTAGGTTTCCCTCTGTTCTCTCCTATATAGTTAGATGAATTTGGAACTCTAAATCCAACATGGTTTGTAGTAGCTCTTTGAAACTTGACAAAATAAAGGAGTTCTCAGTTTTGTCTTCATGGTTTGTTTCCTCTTCAAGTAGCCCTAGGCACACACTGTGGAAAAGCACTTTCATTGAGATGGGTTGCCAAGCTTCTAAGAAATAGCGAATTTCCGAAATACCAGCAAATATATTTTCACCCAATCTTGATGAAACTTGGTGGTAATGAACAGTACACAAATCCCACTTGGCTCACCAAATTTTGATCTTCTAGTTTGAAGCGATCGTCTACATTAGCAGTTTCTATATTTAGGCTTCCCTCTTTTCTCTCCTATATAGATAGATGAATTTAAAACTCTAAATAAAACTTGGTTTGTAGTAGCTCTTTGAAACATGACAAAATAAAGGAGTTCTCAGTTTTGTCTCTGTGGTTTTTTCCTCCTCAAGTAGCTCTAGGCACAGACTGTGGAAAAGCACTTTCATTGAGAGGGGTTGCCAAGCTTCTAAGAAATAACGAGTTTCTGAAATACCAGCAAATATTATTTCACCCAATCTTGATGATACTTGGTGGTAATGATCAGTACACAAATCCCACTTGGCTCACCAAATTTTGTTCTTCTAGCTTGAAGCGTTCGTCTACAGTAGCATTTTTTATATTTAGGTTTCCCTCTGTTCTCTCCTATATAGATAGATGAATTTGGAACTCTAAATCCAACATGGTTTGTAGAAGCTCTTTGAAACTTGACAAAATAAAGGAGTTCTCAGTTTTGTCTCTATGGTTTGTTTCCGCTGCAAGTAGCAGTAGGCACAGACTGTGGAAAAGCACTTTCATTGAGAGGGGTTGCCAAGAATCTAAGAAATTACGAGTTTACGAAATACCAGCAAATATTTTTTCACCCAATCTTGATGATACTTGGTGGTAATGATCAGTACACAAATCCCACTTGGCTCACCAAATTTTGTTCTTCTAGGTTGAAGCGTTCATCTACAGTAGCAGTTTTTATATTTAGGTTTCCCTCTGTTCTCTCCTATATAGTTAGATGAATTTGGAACTCTAAATCCAACATGGTTTGTAGTAGCTCTTTGAAACTTGACAAAATAAAGGAGTTCTCACTTTTGTCTCTATGGTTTGTTTCCTCTTCAAGTAGCCCTAAGCACAGACTGTGGAAGAACACTTTCATTGAGAGGGGTTGCCAAGCTTCTAAGAAATAATTAGTTTCCGAAATACC
>NW_027513589.1:0-30776 GCF_048772815.1 Callospermophilus lateralis | reverse complement strand
ACACAAATCCCACTTGGCTCACCAAATTTTGTTCTTCTAGCTTGAAGCGTTCGTCTACAGTAGCATTTTTTATATTTAGGTTTCCCTCTGTTCTTTCCTATATAGATAGATGAATTTGGAACCCTAAATCCAACATGGTTTGTAGTAGCTCTCTGAAACTTGACAAAATAAAGGAGTTCTCAGTTTTGTCTCTATGGTTTGTTTCCGCTTCAAGTAGCCCTAGGCACAGACTGTGGAAAAGCACTTTCATTTAGAGGGGTTGCCAAGCTTCTAAGAAATTACGAGGTTCCGAAATACCAGCAAATATTATTACACCCAATCTTGATTATACTTGGTGCTAATGATCAGTACACATCTCCCACTTGGCTCACCAAATTTTGTTATTCTAGGTTGAAGCGTTCGTCTACAATAGCAGTTTTTATATTTAGGTTTCCCTCTGTTCTCTCCTATATAGTTAGATGAATTTGGAACTCTAAATCCAACATGGTTTGTAGTAGGTCTTTGAATCTTGACAAAATAAAGAAGTTCTCAGTTTTGTCTTTATGGTTTGTTTCCTCTTCAAGTAGCCCTAGGCACACACTGTGGAAAAGCACTTTCATTGAGATGGGTTGCCAAGCTTCTAACAAATAACGATTTTCCGAAATACCAGCAAATATTTTTTCACCCAATCTTGATGAAACTTGGTGGTAATGATCAGTACACAAATCCCACTTGGCTCACCAAATTTTGTTCTTCTAGTTTGAAGCGATCGTCTACATTAGCAGTTTCTATATTTAGGCTTCCCTCTCTTCTCTCCTATATAGATAGATGAATTTAAAACTCTAAATAAAACTTGGTTTGTAGTAGCTCTTTGAAACTTGACAAAATAAAGAAGTTCTCAGTTTTGTCTCTATGGTTTGTTTCCTCCTCAAGTAGCCCTAGGCACAGACGGTGTAAAAGCACTTTCATTGAGAGGGGTTGCCAAGCTTCTAAGAAATAACGAGTTTCCGAAATACCAGCAAATATTTTTTGACCAATCTTGATGATACTTGCTGCTAATGATCAGTGCACATTTCCCACTTGGCTCACCAAGTTTTGTTATTCTATGTTGAAGCGTTCGTCTACAGTAGCAGTTTTTATATTTAGGTTTCCCTCTGTTCTCTTTTATATAGATAGATTAATTTGGAACTCTAAATAAAACATGGTTTTAGTAGCTCTTGAAACTTGACAAAATAAAGGAGTTCTCAATTTTGTCTCTATGGTTTGTTTCCTCTTCAAGTAGCCCTAGGCACAGACTGTGGAAAAGCACTTTCATTGAGAGGGGTTGCCAAGCTTCTAAGAAATAACGAGTTTCCGAAATGCCAGCAAATATTTTTTCACCCAATCTTGATGATACTTGTTGCTAATAATCAGTACACAAGTCCCACTTGGCTCACCAAGTTTTGTTATTCTAGGTTGAAGCGTTCGTCTACAGTAGCAGTTTTTATATTTAGGTTTCCCTCTGTTCTCTCCTATATAGGTAGATGAATTTGGAACTCTAAATAAACATGGTTTGTAGTAGCTCTTTGAAACTTGACAAAATAAAGGAGTTCTCCGTTTTGTCTCTATGGTTTGTTTCCTCTTCAAGTAGCCCTAGGCACACTCTGTGGAAAAGCACTTTCATTGAGATGGGTTGCCAAGCTTCTAAGAAAACGAGTTTCCGAAATACCAGCAAATATTTTTTCACCCAATCTTGATGATACTTGTTGCTAATAATCAGTACACAAGTCCCACTTGGCTCACCAAATTTTGTTCTTCTAGGTTGAAGCGTTTGTCTACAGTAGCATTTTTTACATTTAGGTTTCCCTCAATTTTCTCCTATATAGATAGATGAATTTGGAACTCTAAATAAAACATGGTTTGTAGTAGCTCTTTGAAACTTGACAAAATAAAGGAGTTCACCGTTTTGTCTCTATGGTTTGTTTCCTCTTTAAGTAGCCCTAGGCACAGACTGTGGAAAAGCACTTTCATTGAGAGGGGTTGCCAAGCTTCTAAGAAATAACGAGTTTCCGAAATATCAGCAAATATTTTTTCACCCAATCTTGATGATACGTGGTGCTAATGATCAGTACACATCTCCCACTTGGCTCACCAAATTTTGTTATTCTAGGTTGAAGCGTTCGTCAACAGTAGCAGTTTTTATATTTAGGTTTCCCTCTGTTCTCTCCTATATAGTTAGATGAATTTGGAAATCTAAATCCAACATGGTTTGTAGTAGCTCTTTGAAACTTGACAATATAAAGGTGTTCTCAGTTTTGTCTTTATGGTTTGGTTCCTCTTCAAGTAGCCCTAGGCACACACTGTGGAAAAGCACTTTCATTGAGAGGGGTTGCCAAGCTTCTAAGAAATAACGAGTTTCCGAAATACCAGCAAATATTTTTTCACCCAATCTTGATGATACTTGGTGGTAATGATCAGTGCACAAATCCCACTTTGCTCACCAAATTTTGTTCTTCTAGTTTGAATCGATCGTCTACATTAGGAGTTTCTATATTTAGATTTCCCTCTGTTCTCTCTTATATAGATAGATGATTTTAAAACTCTAAATAAAACATGGTTTGTAGTAGCTCTTTGAAACTTGACAAAATAAAGGAGTTCTCAGTTTTGTCTCTATGGTTTGTTTCCTCCTCAAGTAGCCCTAGGCACAGACTTTGGAAAAGCACTTTCATTGAGAGGCGTTGCCAAGCTTCTAAGAAATAACAAGTTCCGAAATACCAGCAAATATTATTTCACCCAATCTTGATGATACTTGGTGGTAATGATCAGTACACAAATCCCACTTGGCTCACCAAATTTTGTTCTTCTAGCTTGAAGCGTTCGTCTACAGTAGCAGTTTTTATATTTAGGTTTCTCACTGTTCTTACCTATATAGATAGATGAATTTGGAACTCTAAATAAAACATGGTTTGTAGTAGCTCTTTGAAACTTGACAAAATAAAGGAGTTCTCAGTTTTGTCTCTATGGTTTGTTTCCTCTTCAAGTAGCTCTAGGCACAGACTGTGGAAAAGCACTTTCATTGAGAGGGGTTGCCAAGCTTCTAAGAAATAACTAGTTTCCGAAATACCAGCAAATATTTTTTCACCCAATCTTGATGATACTTGTTGCTAATAATCATTACACAAGTCCCACTTGGCTCACCAAATTTTGTTCTTCTAGGTTGAAGGGTTCGTCTACAGTAGCATTTTTTATATTTAGGTTTCCTTCAGTTCTCTCCTATATGCATAGATGAATTTGGAACTCTAAATCCAACATGGTTTGTAGTAGCTCTTTGAAACTTGACAAAATAAAGGAGTTCTCAGTTTTGTCTCTATGGTTTGCTTAATATTCAAGGAGCCCTTGGCACAGACTGTGGAAAAGCACTTTCATTGAGAGGGGTTGCCAAGCTTCTAAGAAATAACGAGTTTCCGAAATACCAGCAAATATTTTTTCACCCAATCTTGATGATATTTGGTGCTAATGTTCAGTACACATTTCCCACTTGGCTCACCAAATTTTGTTATTCTAGGTTGAAGCGTTTGTCTACAGTAGCATTTTTTATATTTAGGTTTCCCTCAATTTTCTCCTATATAGATAGATGAATTTGGAACTCTAAATAAAACATGGTTTGTAGTAGCTCTTTGAAACTTGACAAAAAAAAGGAGTTCACCGTTTTGTCTCTATGGTTTGTTTCCTCTTCAAGTAGCCCTAGGCACAGACTGTGGAAAAGCACTTTCATTGAGAGGGGTTGCCAAGCTTCTAAGAAATAACGAGTTTCCGAAATATCAGCAAATATTTTTTCACCCAATCTTGATGATACTTGGTGCTAATGATCAGTACACAACTCCCACTTGGCTCACCAAATTTTGTTCTTCTAGGTTGAAGCGTTCGTCAACAGTAGCAGTTTTTATATTTAGGTTTCCCTCTGTTCTCTCCTATATAGATTGTGAATTTGGAACTCTAAATCCAACATGGTTTGTAGTAGCTCTTTGAAAATTGACAAAATAAAGGAGTTCTCAGTTTTGTCTCTATGGTTTGTTTCCTCTTCAAGTAGCCCTAGGCACAGACTGTGGAAAAGCACTTTCATTGAGAGGGGTTGCCAAGCTTCTAAGAAATAACGAGTTTCCGAAATACCAGCAAATATTTTTTCACCCAATCTTGATGATACTTGTTGCTAATAATCAGTACACAAGTCCCACTTGACTCACCAAATTTTGTTCTTCTAGGTTGAAGCGTTCGTCTACAGTAGCATTTTTTATATTTAGGTTTCCCTCAGTTCTCTCCTATATAGATAGATGAATTTGGAACTCTAAATCCAACATGGTTTGTAGTAGCTCTTTGAAACTTGACAAAATAAAGGAGTTCTAAGTTTTGTCTCCATGGTTTGTTTCCTCTTCAAGTAGCCCTAGGCACACACTGTGGAAAAGCACTTTCATTGAGATGGGTTGCCAAGCTTCTAAGAAATAACGAGTTTCCGAAATACCAGCAAATATTTTTTCACCCAATCTTGATGATACTTGGTGCTAATGATCAGGACACATCTCCCACTTGGCTCACCAAATTTTGTTATTCTAGGTTGAAGCGTTCGTCTACAGTAGCAGTTTTTACATTTAGGTTTCCCTCTGTTCTCTCCTATATAGTTAGTTGAATTTGGAACTCTAAATCCAACATGGTTTGTAGTAGCTCTTTGAAACTTGACAAAATAAAGGAGTTGTCAGTTTTGTCTTTATGGTTTGTTTCCTCTTCAAGTAGCCCTAGGCACACACTGTGGAAAAGCACTTTCATTGAGATGGGTTGCCAAGCTTCTAAGAAATAAGGAGTTTCCGAAATACCAGCAAATATTTTTTCACCCAATCTTGATGAAACTTGGTGGTAATGATCAGTGCACAAATCCCACTTGGCTCACCAAATTTTGTTCTTCTAGTTTGAAGCGATGGTCTACATTAGCAGTTTCTATATTTAGGCTTCCCTCTCTTCTCTCCTATATAGATAGATGAATTTAAAACTCTAAATAAAACTTGGTTTGTAGTAGCTCTTTGAAACTTGACAAAATAAAGGAGTTCTCAGTTTTGTCCCTATGGTTTGTTTCCTCTTCAAGTAGCCCTAGGCACAGACTGTGGAAAAGCACTTTCATTGAGAGGGGTTGCCAAACTTCTAAGAAATAACGAGTTTCCGAAATACCAGCAAATATTTTTTCACCCAATCTTGATGATACTTGTTGCTAATAATCATTACACAAGTCCCACTTGGCTCACCAAATTTTGTTCTTCTAGGTTGAAGCGTTCGTCTACAGTAGCAGTTTTTATATTTAGGTTTCCCTCTGTTCTCTCCTATATAGATAGATGAATTTGGAACTCTAAATAAAACATGGTTTGTAGTAGGTCTTTGAAACTTGACAAAATAAAGGAGTTCTCAGTTTTGTCTCTATGGTTTGCTTAATATTCAAGGATCCCTTGGCACAGACTGTGGAAAAGCACTTTCATTGAGAGGGGTTGCCAAGCTTCTAAGAAATAACGAGTTTCCGAAATACCAGCAAATATTTTTTCACCCAATCTTGATGATATTTGGCGCTAATGTTCAGTACACATTTCCCACTTGGCTCACCAAATTTTGTTATTCTAGGCTGAAGCATTCGTCTACAGTAGCAGTTTTTATATTTAGGTTTCCCTCTGTTCTCTCCTATATAGATAGATGAATTTGGAACTCTAAATAAAATATGGTTTGTAGTAGCTCTTTGAAACTTGACAAAATAAAGGAGTTCTCAGTTTTTTCTCTATGGTTTGTGTCCTCTTCAAGTAGCCCTAGGCACACACTGTGGAAAACACTTTCATTGAGATGGGTTGCCAAGCGTCTAAGAAATAACGAGTTTCCGAAATACCAGCAAATATTTTTTCACCCAATCTTGATGATACTTGGTGATAATGATCAGTACAGAAATCCCACTTGGCTCACCAAATTTTGTTCTTCTAGCTTGAAGCGATCGTCTACAGTAGCAGTTTTTATATTTAGGTTTCACTCTGTTCTCTCATATATAGATTGATGAATTTGGAACTCTAAATCCAACATGGTTTGTAGTAGCTCTTTGAAAATTGACAAAATAAAGGAGTTCTCAGTTTTGTCTCTATGGTTTGTTTCCTCTTCAAGTAGCCCTAGGCACAGACTGTGTAAGACCACTTTCATTGAGAGGGGTTGCCAAGCTTCTAAGAAATAACGAGTTTCCGAAATACCAGCAAATATTTTTTCACCCAATCTTGATGATACTTGGTGCTAATGATCAGTACCCATTTCCCACTTGGATCACCAAATTTTGTTATTGTAAGTTGAAGCGTTCGTCTACAGTAGCAATTTTTATATTTAGGTTTCCCTCTGTTCTCTCCTATTTAGATAGATGAATTTGGAACTGTAAATAAAACATGGTTTGTAGTAGGTCTTTGAAACTTGACAAAATCAAGGAGTTCTCAGTTTTGTCTCTATGGTTTGTTTCTGCTTCAAGTAGCCCTAGGCACAGACTGTGGAAAAGCACTTTCATTGAGACGGGTTGCCAAGCTTCTAAGAAATTACGAGTTTCTGAAATACCAGCAAATATTTTTTCAACCAATCTTGATGATACTTGGTGGTAATGATCAGTACACATCTCCCACTTGGCTCACCAAATTTTGTTCTTCTAGGTTGAAGCGTTCGTCTACAGTAGCATTTTTTATATTTAGGTTTCCCTCAGTTCTCTCCTATATACATAGATGAATTTGGAACTCTAAATCCAACATGGTTTGTAGTAGCTCTTTGAAACTTGACAAAATAAAGGGGTTCTCAGTTTTGTCTCTATGGTTTGCTTAATATTCAAGGAGCCCTTGGCACAGACTGTGTAAAAGCACTTTCATTGAGAGGGGTTGCCAAGCTTCTAAGAAATAACGAGTTTCCGAAATACCAGCAAATATTTTTTCACCCAATCTTGATGATACTTGTTGCTAATGATCAGTACACATGTCCCACTTGGCTCACCAAATTTTGTTATTCTAGGTTGAAGCGTTCGTCTACAGTAGCAGTTTTTATATTTAGGTTTCCCTCTGTTCTCTCCTATATAGATTGATGAATTTGGAACTCTAAATCCAACATGGTTTGTAGTAGCTCTTTCAAAATTGACAAAATAAAGGAGTTCTCAGTTTTGTCTCTATGGTTTGTTTCCTCTTCAAGTAGCCCTAGGCACAGACTGTGTAAGACCACTTTCATTGAGAGGGGTTTGCCAAGCTTCTAAGAAATAACGAGTTTCCGAAATACCAGCAAATATTTTTTCACCCAATCTTGATGATACTTGGTGCTAATGATCAGTACCCATTTCCCACTTGGCTCACCAAATTTTGTTATTGTAAGTTGAAGCGTTCGTCTACAGTAGCAATTTTTATATTTAGGTTTCCCTCTGTTCTCTCCTATTTAGATAGATGAATTTGGAACTGTAAATAAAACATGGTTTGTAGTAGGTCTTTGAAACTTGACAAAATCAAGGAGTTCTCAGTTTTGTCTCTATGGTTTGTTTCTGCTTCAAGTAGCCCTAGGCACAGACTGTGGAAAAGCACTTTCATTGAGACGGGTTGCCAAGCTTCTAAGAAATTACGAGTTTCTGAAATACCAGCAAATATTTTTTCAACCAATCTTGATGATACTTGGTGGTAATGATCAGTACACATCTCCCACTTGGCTCACCAAATTTTGTTCTTCTAGGTTGAAGCGTTCGTCTACAGTAGCATTTTTTATATTTAGGTTTCCCTCAGTTCTCTCCTATATACATAGATGAATTTGGAACTCTAAATCCAACATGGTTTGTAGTAGCTCTTTGAAACTTGACAAAATAAAGGGGTTCTCAGTTTTGTCTCTATGGTTTGCTTAATATTCAAGGAGCCCTTGGCACAGACTGTGTAAAAGCACTTTCATTGAGAGGGGTTGCCAAGCTTCTAAGAAATAACGAGTTTCCGAAATACCAGCAAATATTTTTTCACCCAATCTTGATGATACTTGTTGCTAATGATCAGTACACATGTCCCACTTGGCTCACCAAATTTTGTTATTCTAGGTTGAAGCGTTCGTCTACAGTAGCAGTTTTTATATTTAGGTTTCCCTCTGTACTCTCCTATATAGATAGATGAATTTGGAACTCTAAATAAAACATGGTTTGTAGTAGGTCTTTGAAACTTGACAAAATAAAGGAGTTCTCAGTTTTGTCTCTATGGTTTGCTTAATATTCAAGGATCCCTTGGCACAGACTGTGGAAAAGCACTTTCATTGAGAGGGGTTGCCAAGCTTCTAAGAAATAACGAGTTTCCGAAATACCAGCAAATATTTTTTCACCCAATCTTGATGATACTTGGTGCTAATGTTCAGTACACATTTCCCTCTTGGCTCACCAAATTTTGTTATTCTAGGTTGAAGCGTTCGTCTACAGTAGCAGTTTTTATATTTAGGTTTCCCTCTGTTCTCTCCTATATAGATAGATGAATTTGGAACTCTAAATAAAATATGGTTTGTAGTAGCTCTTTGAAACTTGACAAAATAAAGGAGTTCTCAGTTTTTTCTCTATGGTTTGTGTCCTCTTCAAGTAGCCCTAGGCACACACTGTGGAAAACACTTTCATTGAGATGGGTTGCCAAGCGTCTAAGAAATAACGAGTTTCCGAAATACCAGCAAATATTTTTTCACCCAATCTTGATGATACTTGGTGATAATGATCAGTACAGAAATCCCACTTGGCTCACCAAATTTTGTTCTTCTAGCTTGAAGCGATCGTCTACAGTAGCAGTTTTTATATTTAGGTTTCACTCTGTTCTCTCATATATAGATTGATGAATTTGGAACTCTAAATCCAACATGGTTTGTAGTAGCTCTTTGAAAATTGACAAAATAAAGGAGTTCTCAGTTTTGTCTCTATGGTTTGTTTCCTCTTCAAGTAGCCCTAGGCACAGACTGTGTAAAACCACTTTCATTGAGAGGGGTTGCCAAGCTTCTAAGAAATAACGAGTTTCCGAAATACCAGCAAATATTTTTTCACCCAATCTTGATGATACTTGGTGCTAATGATCAGTACCCATTTCCCACTTGGCTCACCAAATTTTGTTATTGTAAGTTGAAGCGTTCGTCTACAGTAGCAATTTTTATATTTAGGTTTCCCTCTGTTCTCTCCTATTTAGATAGATGAATTTGGAACTGTAAATAAAACATGGTTTGTAGTAGGTCTTTGAAACTTGACAAAATCAAGGAGTTCTCAGTTTTGTCTCTATGGTTTGTTTCTGCTTCAAGTAGCCCTAGGCACAGACTGTGGAAAAGCACTTTCATTGAGACGGGTTGCCAAGCTTCTAAGAAATTACGAGTTTCTGAAATACCAGCAAATATTTTTTCAACCAATCTTGATGATACTTGGTGGTAATGATCAGTACACAACTCCCACTTGGCTCACCAAATTTTGTTCTTCTAGGTTGAAGCGTTCGTCTACAGTAGCATTTTTTATATTTAGGTTTCCCTCAGTTCTCTCCTATATACATAGATGAATTTGGAACTCTAAATCCAACATGGTTTGTAGTAGCTCTTTGAAACTTGACAAAATAAAGGGGTTCTCAGTTTTGTCTCTATGGTTTGCTTAATATTCAAGGAGCCCTTGGCACAGACTGTGTAAAAGCACTTTCATTGAGAGGGGTTGCCAAGCTTCTAAGAAATAACGAGTTTCCGAAATACCAGCAAATATTTTTTCACCCAATCTTGATGATACTTGTTGCTAATGATCAGTACACATGTCCCACTTGGCTCACCAAATTTTGTTATTCTAGGTTGAAGCGTTCGTCTACAGTAGCAGTTTTTATATTTAGGTTTCCCTCTGTTCTCTCCTATATAGATTGATGAATTTGGAACTCTAAATCCAACATGGTTTGTAGTAGCTCTTTGAAAATTGACAAAATAAAGGAGTTCTCAGTTTTGTCTCTATGGTTTGTTTCCTCTTCAAGTAGCCCTAGGCACAGACTGTGTAAGACCACTTTCATTGAGAGGGGTTTGCCAAGCTTCTAAGAAATAACGAGTTTCCGAAATACCAGCAAATATTTTTTCACCCAATCTTGATGATACTTGGTGCTAATGATCAGTACCCATTTCCCACTTGGCTCACCAAATTTTGTTATTGTAAGTTGAAGCGTTCGTCTACAGTAGCAATTTTTATATTTAGGTTTCCCTCTGTTCTCTCCTATTTAGATAGATGAATTTGGAACTGTAAATAAAACATGGTTTGTAGTAGGTCTTTGAAACTTGACAAAATCAAGGAGTTCTCAGTTTTGTCTCTATGGTTTGTTTCTGCTTCAAGTAGCCCTAGGCACAGACTGTGGAAAAGCACTTTCATTGAGACGGGTTGCCAAGCTTCTAAGAAATTACGAGTTTCTGAAATACCAGCAAATATTTTTTCAACCAATCTTGATGATACTTGGTGGTAATGATCAGTACACATCTCCCACTTGGCTCACCAAATTTTGTTCTTCTAGTTGAAGCGTTCGTCTACAGTAGCATTTTTTATATTTAGGTTTCCTCAGTTCTCTCCTATATACATAGATGAATTTGGAACTCTAAATCCAACATGGCTTGTAGTAGCTCTTTGAAACTTGACAAAATAAAGGGGTTCTCAGTTTTGTCTCTATGGTTTGCTTAATATTCAAGGAGCCCTTGGCACAGACTGTGTAAAAGCATTTTGAGAGGGGTTGCCAAGCTTCTAAGAAATAACGAGTTTCCGAAATACCAGCAAATATTTTTTCACCCAATCTTGATGATACTTGTTGCTAATGATCAGTACACATGTCCCACTTGGCTCACCAAATTTTGTTATTCTAGGTTGAAGCGTTCGTCTACAGTAGCAGTTTTTATATTTAGGTTTCCCTCTGTACTCTCCTATATAGATAGATGAATTTGGAACTCTAAATAAAACATGGTTTGTAGTAGGTCTTTGAAACTTGACAAAATAAAGGAGTTCTCAGTTTTGTCTCTATGGTTTGCTTAATATTCAAGGATCCCTTGGCACAGACTGTGGAAAAGCACTTTCATTGAGAGGGGTTGCCAAGCTTCTAAGAAATAACGAGTTTCCGAAATACCAGCAAATATTTTTTCACCCAATCTTGATGATACTTGGTGCTAATGTTCAGTACACATTTCCCTCTTGGCTCACCAAATTTTGTTATTCTAGGTTGAAGCGTTCGTCTACAGTAGCAGTTTTTATATTTAGGTTTCCCTCAGTTCTCTCCTATATACATAGATGAATTTGGAACTCTAAATCCAACATGGTTTGTAGTAGCTCTTTGAAAGTTGACAAAATAAAGGGGTTCTCAGTTTTGTCTCTATGGTTTGCTTAATATTCAAGGAGCCCTTGTCACAGACTGTGTAAAAGCACTTTCATTGAGAGGGGTTGCCAAGCTTCTAAGAAATAACGAGTTTCCGAAATACCAGCAAATATTTTTTCACCCAATCTTGATGATACTTGTTGCTAATGATCAGTACACATGTCCCACTTGGCTCACCAAATTTTGTTATTCTAGGTTGAAGCGTTCGTCTACAGTAGCAGTTTTTATATTTAGGTTTCCCTCTGTTCTCTCCTATATAGATAGATGAATTTGGAACTCTAAATAAAACATGGTTTGTAGTAGGTCTTTGAAACTTGACAAAATAAAGGAGTTCTCAGTTTTGTCTCTATGGTTTGCTTAATATTCAAGGATCCCTTGGCACAGACTGTGGAAAAGCACTTTCATTGAGAGGGGTTGCCAAGCTTCTAAGAAATAACGAGTTTCCGAAATACCAGCAAATATTTTTTCACCCAATCTTGATGATACTTGGTGCTAATGTTCAGTACACATTTCCCACTTGGCTCACCAAATTTTGTTATTCTAGGTTGAAGCGTTCGTCTACAGTAGCAGTTTTTATATTTAGGTTTCCCTCTGTTCTCTCCTATATAGATAGATGAATTTGGAACTCTAAATAAAATATGGTTTGTAGTAGCTCTTTGAAGCTTGACAAAATAAAGGAGTTCTCAGTTTTGTCTCTATGGTTTGTTTCCTCTTCAAGTAGCCCTAGGCACACACTGTGGAAAACACTTTCATTGAGATGTGTTGCCAAGCGTCTAAGAAATAACGAGTTTTCGAAATACCAGCAAATATTTTTTCACCCAATCTTGATGATACTTGGTGGTAATGATCAGTACAGAAATCCCACTTGGCTCACCAAATTTTGTTCTTCTAGCTTGAAGCAATCGTCTACAGTAGCAGTTTTTATATTTAGGTTTCACTCTGTTCTCTCATATATAGTTTGATGAATTTGGAAGTCTAAATCCAACATGGTTTGTAGTAGCTCTTTGAAAATTGACAAAATAAAGGAGTTCTCAGTTTTGTCTCTATGGTTTGTTTCCTCTTCAAGTAGCCCTAGGCACAGACTGTGTAAAACCACTTTCATTGAGAGGGGTTGCCAAGCTTCTAAGAAATAACGAGTTTCCGAAATACCAGCAAATATTTTTTCACCCAATCTTGATGATACTTGGTGCTAATGATCAGTACACATTTCCCACTTGGCTCACCAAATTTTGTTATTGTAAGTTGAAGCGTTCGTCTACAGTAGCAGTTTTTATATTTAGGTTTCCCTCTGTTCTCTCCTATATAGATAGATGAATTTGGAACTCTAAATAAAACATGGTTTGTAGTAGCTCTTTGAAACTTGACAAAATAAAGGAGTTCTCCGTTTTGTCTCTATGGTTTGTTTTCTCTTCAAGTAGCCCTAGGCAGACACTGTGGAAAAGCACTTTCATTGAGATGGGTTGCCAATCTTCTAAGAAATAGCGAGTTTCCGAAATACCAGCAAATATTTTTTCACCCAATCTTGATGAAACTTGGTGGTAATGATCAGTACACAAATCCCACTTGGCTCACCAAATTTTGTTCTTCTAGTTTGAAGCGATCGTCTACATTAGCAGTTTCTATATTTAGGCTTCCCTCTTTTCTCTCCTATATAGATAGATGAATTTAAAACCCTAAATAAAACTTGGTTTGTAGTAGCTCTTTGAAACTTGACAAAATGATGGAGTTCTCAGTTTTGTCTCTATGGTTTTTTCCTCCTCAAGTAGCCCTAGGCACAGACTGTGGAAAAGCACTTTAATTGAGAGGGGTTGCCAAGCTTCTAAGAAATAACAAGTTTCTGAAATACCAGCAAATATTATTTCACCCAATCTTGATGATACTTGGTGGTTATGATCAGTACACAAATCCCACTTGGCTCACCAAATTTTGTTCTTCTAGCTTGAAGCGTTCGTCTACAGTAGCATTTTTTATATTTAGGTTTCCCTCTGTTCTCTCCTATATAGATAGATGAATTTGGAACTCTAAATCCAACATGGTTTGTAGAAGCTCTTTGAAACTTGACAAAATAAAGGAGTTCTCAATTTTGTCTCTATGGTTTGTTTCCGCTGCAAGTAGCCCTAGGCACAGACTGTGGAAAAGCACTTTCATTGAGAGGGGTTGCCAAAAATCTAAGAAATTACGAGGTTCCGAAATACCAGCAAATATTTTTTCACCCAATCTTTATGATACTTGGTGGTAATGATCAGTTCACAAATCCCAATTGGCTCACCAAATTTTGTTCTTCTAGTTTGAAGCGATCGTCTACATTAGCAGTTTCAATATTTAGGTTTCCCTCTGTTCTCTCCTATATAGATAGATGAATTTGGAACTCTAAATAAAACATGGTTTGTAGTAGGTCTTTGAAACTTGACAAAATAAAGGAGTTCTCCCTTTTGTCCCTATGGTTTGTTTCCTCTTTAAATAGCCCTAGGCACAGACTGTGGAAATGCACTTTCATTGAGAGGGGTTGCCAAGCTTCTAAGAAATAACGAGTTTCCGAAATAACAGAAAATATATTTTCACCAAATCTTGATGATACTTGGTGGTAATGATCAGTACACAAATCCCACTTGGCTCACCAAATTTTGTTCTTCTAGGTTGAAGCGTTCGTCTACAGTAGCAGTTTTTATATTTAGGTTTCACTCTGTTCTCTCATATATAGATAGATGAATTTGGAACTCTAAATCCAACATGGTTTGTAGTAGCTCTTTGAAACTTGACAAAATAAAAGAGTTCTCAGTTTTGTCTCCATGGTTTGTTTCCTCTTCAAGTAGCCATAGGCACAGACTGTGGAAAAACACTTTAATTGAGAGGGGTTGCCAAGCTTCTAAGAAATTACGAGTTTACGAAATACCAGCAAATATTTTTTCACCCAATCTTGATGATACTTGATGGTAATGATCAGTACACAAATCCCACTTGGCTCACCAAATTTTGTTCTTCTAGGTTGAAGTGTTCGTCTACAGTAGCAGTTTTTATATTTAGGTTTCCCACTGTTCTCTCCTATATAGTTAGATGAATTTGGAACTCTAAATCCAACATGGTTTGTAGTAGCTCTTTGAAACTTGACAAAATAAAGGATTTCTCAGTTTTGTCTCTATGGTTTGTTTAATCTTCAAGTAGCCCTAGGCACAGACTGTGGAAAAGCACTTTCATTGAGAGTGGTTGCCAAGATTCTAAGAAATTACGAGTTTCCGAAATACCAGCAAATATTTTTTCACCCAATCTTGATGATACTTGGTGGTAATGATCAGTACACAAATCCCACTTGGCTAACCAAATTTTGTTCTTCTAGTTTGAAGCATTCGTCTACAGTAGCAGTTTTTATATTTAGGTTTCACTCTGTTCTCTCCTATATAGATAGATGAATTTGGAACTCTAAATCCAACATGGTTTGTAGTAGCTCTTTGAAACTTGACAAAATGAAGGAGTTCTCACTTTTGTCTCTATGGTTTGTTTCCTCTACAAGTAGCCCTAGGCACAGACTGTGGAAAAACACTTTCATTGAGAGGGGTTGCCAAGCTTCTAAGAAATTACGAGTTTCCGAAATACCAGCAAATATTTTTTCACCCAATCTTGATGATACCTGGTGGTAATGATCAGTACACAAATCCCACTTGGCTCACCAAATTTTGTTCTTCTAGGTTGAAGCGTTCGTCTACAGTAGCAGTTTTTATATTTAGGTTTCCCTCTGTTCTCTCCTATATAGATAGATGAATTTGGAACTCTAAATCCAACATGGTTTGTAGTAGCTCTTTGAAACTTGACAAAATAAAGGAGTTCTCAGTTTTGTCTCTATGGCTTGTTTCCTCTTCAAGTAACCCTAGGCACACTGTGGAAAAGCACTTTCATTGAGAGGGGTTGCCAAGCTTCTAAGAAATAACGAGTTTCCGAAATACCAGCAAATATTTTTTAACCCAATCTTGATGATACTTGGTGCTAATGATCATTACACATTTCCCACTTGGCTCACCAAATTTTGTTCTTCTAGGTTGAAGCCTTCGTCTACAGTAGCAGTTTTTATATTTCGGTTTCCCTCTGTTCTCTCCTATATAGTTAGATGAATTTGGAACTCTAAATCCAACATGGTTTGTAGTAGCTCTTTGAAACTTGACAAAATAAAGGATTTCTCAGTTTTGTCTTTATGGTTTGTTTCCTCTTCAAGTAGCCCTAGGCACACACTGTGGAAATGCACTTTCATTGAGATGGGTTGCCAAGCTTCTAAGAAATAACGAGTTTCCGAAATACCAGGAAATATTTTTTCACCCAATCTTGATGATACTTGGTGGTAATGATCAGTACACAAATCCCACTTGGCTCACCAATTTTGTTCTTCTAGGTTGAAGCGTTCGTCTACAGTAGCAGTTTTTATATTTAGGTTTCACTCTGTTCTCTCCTATATAGATAGAAGAATTTTAACATTAAATCCAACATGGTTTGTAGTAGCTCTTTGAAACTTGACAAAATAGAGGAGTTCTCAGTTTTGTCTCTATGGTTTTTTTCCTCTTCATGTAGCCCTAGGCACAGACTGTGGAAAAGCACTTTCATTTAGATGGTTTGCCAAGCTTTAAAGAATTAATTAGTTTCCGAAATACCAGCAAATATTTTTTCACCCAATCTTGATGATACTTGGTGCTAATGATCAGTACACAAATCCCACTTGGCTCACCATATTTTGTTCTTCTAGGTTGAAGCGTTCGTCTACAGTAGCAGTTTTTATATTTAGGTTTCTCTTTGTTCTCTCCTATATAGATAGATGAATTTGGAACTCTAAATCCAACGTGGTTTGTAGTAGCTCTTTGAAACTTGACAAAATAAATGAGTTCTCAGTTTTGTCTCTATGGTTTGTTTCCTCTTAAAGTTGCCCTAGGCACAGACTGTGGAAAAGCACTTTCATTGAGAGGGTTTGCCAAGCTTCTAAGAAATAACGAGTTTCCGAAATACCAGCAAATATTTTTTCACCCAATCTTGATGATACTTGTTGCTAATGATCAGTACACAAATCCCACTTGGTTCACCAAATTTTGTTCTTCTAGGTTGAAGCGTTCGTCTACAGTAACAGTTTTTATATTTAGGTTTCCCTCTGTTCTCTCCTATATAAATAGATGAATTTTAACTCTAAATCTACCATGGTTTGTAGTAGTTCTTTGAAACTTCACAAAATAAAGGAGTTCTCACTTTTGTCTCTATGGTTTAATTCCTCTTCAAGTAGCCCTAGGCACAGACTGTGGAAAAGCACTTTCATTGAGAGGGGTTGCCAAGCTTATAAGAAATTACGAATTTCCGAAATAGCAGCAAATATTTTTTCACCCAATCTAGATGATACTTGGTGCTAATGATCAGTACACAAATCCCACTTGGCTCACCAAATTTTGTTCTTCTAAGTTGAAGCGTTTGTCTACACTAGCAGTTTTTATATTTAGGTTTCTCTCTGTTCTCTCCTATATAGATAGATGAATTTGGAACTCTAAATCCAACATGGTTTGTAGTAGCTCTTTGAAACTTGACAAAATAAAGAAGTTCTCACTTTTGTCTCTATGGTTTGTTTCCTCTTCAAGTAGCCCCAGGCACAGACTGTGTAAAAGCACTTTCATTGAGAGGGGTTGCCAAGCTTCAAAGAAATAAATAGTTTCCGAAATACCAGCAAATATTTTTTCACCCAATCTTGATGATACTTGTTGCTAATGATCAGTACACAAATCCCACTTGGCTCACCAAATTTTGTTTTTCTAGGTTGAAGCGTTCGTCTACAGTAGCAGTTTTTATACTTAGGTTTCTCTCTGTTCTCTCCTATATAGATAGATGAATTTGGAACTCTAAATCCAACATGGTTTGTAGTATTTCTTTGAAACTTGACAAAATAAAGGAGTTCTCAGTTTTGTCTCTATGATTTGTTTCTTCTTCAAGTAGCCCTAGGCACAGACTGTGGAAAAGCATTTTCATTGAGAGGGGTTGCCAAGCTTCTAAGACATTACGAGTTTCGGAAATACCAGCAAATATTTTTTCACCCAATCTTGATGATACTTGGTGTTAATGATCAGTACACAAATCCCACTTGGCTCAACAAAATTTGTTCTTCTAGGTTGAAGCGTTCATCTACAGTAGCAGTTTTTATATTTAGGTTTCCCTGTGTTCTCTCATATATAGGTAGATGAATTTGGAACTCTAAATCCAACATGGTTTGTAGTAGCTCTTTGAAACTTGACAAAATATAGGAGTTCTCAGTTTTGTCTCTATGGCTTGTTTTCTCTTCTAGGAGCCCTAAGCACAGACTGTGGAAAAGCACTTTCATTGAGAGGAGTTGCCAAGCTTCTAAGAAATTACGAGTTTCCGAAATACCCGCAAATATTTTTTCACCCAATCTTGATGATACTTGGTGGTAATGATCAGTATACAAATCCCACTTGGCTCACCAAATTTTGTTCTTCTAGGTTGAAGCGTTCTTCTACAGTAGCAGTTTTTATATTTAGGTTTCCCTCTGTTCTCTCCTATATAGTTAGATGAATTTGGAACTCTAAATCCAACATGGTTTGTAGTAGCTCTTTGAAACTTGACAAAATAAAGGAGTTCTCAGTTTTGTCTCTATGGTTTGTTTCCTCTTCAAGTAGCCCTAGGCACACACTGTGGAAATGCACTTTCATTGAGATGGGTTGCCAAGCTTCTAAGAAATTACGAGTTTCCGAAATACCAGCAAATATTTTTTCGCCCAATCTTGATGATACTTGGTGGTAACAATCAGTACACAAATCCCACTTGGCTCACCAAATTTTTTTCTTCTAGGTTGAAGCGTTCATCTACAGTACCAGTTTTTATATTTAGGTTTCCCTCTGTTCTCTCCTATATAGATAGATGAATTTGGAACTCTAAATCCAACATGGTTTGTAGTAGCTCTTTGAAACTTGACAAAATAAAGGAGTTCTCAGTTTTGTCTCTATGGTTTGTTTTCTCTTCAAGGAGCCCTAGGCACACACTGTGGAAATGCAATTTCATTGAGATGGGTTTCCAAGCTTCTAAGAAATAATTAGTTTCTGAAATACCAGCAAATATTTTTTCACCCAATCTTGATGATACTTGGTTGTAAGGATCAGTACACAAATCCCACATGACTCACCAAATTTTGTTTTTCTAGGTTGAAGTGTTCGTCTACAGTAGCAGTTTTTATATTTAGGTTTCCCTCTGTTCTCTCCTATATAGATAGATGAATTTGGAACTCTAAATCCAACATGGTTTGTAGTAGCTCTTTGAAACATGAGAAAATAAAGGAGTTCTCAGTTTTGTCTCTATGGTATGTTTCCTCTTCATGTAGCCCTAAGCACAGACTGTGGAAAAGCACTTTCATTGAGATGGGTTGCCAAGCATCTAAGAAATAACGAGTTTGCGAAATACCAGCAAATATTTTTTCACCCAAACTTGATGATACTTGGTGGTAATGATCAGTACACAGATCCCATTTGGGTCACCAAATTTTGTTCTTCTAGTTTGAAGCTTTCGTCTACAGTAGGAGTTT
Organism: Callospermophilus lateralis; assembly: GCF_048772815.1. NCBI lineage: Eukaryota > Metazoa > Chordata > Mammalia > Rodentia > Sciuridae > Callospermophilus > Callospermophilus lateralis. The sequence goes on along the minus strand of NW_027513589.1, from coordinate 11,882 downwards.
TTATATTTAGATTTCCCTCAGTTCTCTCCTATATAGATAGATGAATTTGGAACTCTAAATATAACATGGTTTGTAGTAGCTCTTTCAAACTTGCAAAATAAAGGAGTTCTCAGTTTTGTCTCTATGGTTTGTTTCCTCTTCAAGTAGCCCTAGTCACAGACTGTGGAAAAGCACTTTCATTGAGAGGGGTTGCCAAGCTTCTAAGAAATAACGAGTTTCCGAAATACCAGCAAATATTTTTTCACCCAATGTTGATGATACTTGTTGCTAATAATCAGTACACAAGTCCCACTTGGCTCACCAAATTTTGTTCTTCTAGGTTGAAGCGTTCGTCTACAGTAGCATTTTTATATTTAGGTTTCCCTCAGTTCTCTCCTATATAGATAGATGAATTTGGAACTCTAAATCCAACATGGTTTGTAGTAGCTCTTTGAAACTTGACAAAATAAATAGTTCTCAGTATTGTCTCTATGGTTTGTTTCCTCTTCAAGTAATCCTAGGCACAGACTCTGGAAAAGCACTTTCATTGAGATGGGTTTCCAAGCTTCTAAGAAATAATTAGTTTCTGAAATACCAGCAAATATTTTTTCACCCAATCTTGATGATACTTGGTGGTAATGATCAGTACACAAATCCCACTTGACTCAGCAAATTTTGTTTTTCTAGGTTGAAGTGTTCGTCTACAGTAGCAGTTTTTATATTTAGGTTTCCCTCTGTTCTCTCCTATATAGATAGATGAATTTGGAACTCTAAATCCAACATGGTTTGTAGTAGCTCTTTGAAACGTGACAAAATAAAGGAGTTCTCAGTTTTGTCTCTATGGTTTGTTTCCTCTTCATGTAGCCCTAGGTACAGACTGTGGAAAAGCACTTCCATTGAGATGGGTTGCCAAGCATCTAGGAAATAACGAGTTTCCGAAATACCAGCAAATATTTTTTCACCCAAACTTGATGATACTTGGTGGTAATGATCAGTACACAAATCCCACTTGGCTCACCAAATTTTGCTCTTCAAGTTTGAAGCTTTCGTCTACAGTAGCAGTTTTTATATTTAGATTTCCCTCTGTTCTCTCCTATTTAGATAGATGAATTTGGAACTCTAAATAAAACAAGGTTTGTAGTAGCTTTTTGAATCTTGACCAAATAAAGGAGTTCTCAGTTTTGTCTCTATGGTTTGTTTCCTCTTCAAGTAGCCCTAGTCACAGACTGTGGAAAAGCACTTTCATTGAGAGGGGTTGCCAAGCTTCTAAGAAATAACGAGTTTCCGAAATACCAGCAAATATTTTTTCACCCAATCTTGATGATACTTGTTGCTAATAATCAGTACACAAGTCCCACTTGGCTCACCAATTTTGATCTTCTAGGTTGAAGCGTTCGTCTACAGTAGCATTTTTTATATTTAGGTTTCCCTCAGTTCTCTCCTATATAGATAGATGAATTTGGAACTCTAAATCCAACATGGTTTGTAGTAGCTCTGTGAAACTTGACAAAATAAAGGAGTTGTCAGTTTTGTCTCTATGGTTTGTTTCCGCTTCAAGTAGCCCTAGGCACAGACTGTGGAAAAGCACTTTCATTGAGAGGGTTTGCCAAGCTTCTAAGAAATTACGAGGTTCCGAAATACCAGCAAATATTTTTTCACCCAATCTTGATGATACTTGGTGGTAATGATCAGTACACAAATCCCACTTGGCTCACCAAATTTTGTTCTTCTAGCTTGAAGCGATCGTCTACAGTAGCAGTTTTTATATTTAGGTTTCACTCTGTTCTCTCATATATAGATTGATGAATTTGGAACTCTAAATCCAACATGGTTTGTAGTAGCTCTTTGAAAATTGACAAAATAAAGGAGTTCTCAGTTTTGTCTCTATGGTTTGTTTCCTCTTCAAGTAGCCCTAGGCACAGACTGTGTAAAACCACTTTCATTGAGAGGGGTTGCCAAGCTTCTAAGAAATAACGAGTTTCAAAATACCAGCAAATATTTTTTCACCCAATCTTGATGATACTTGGTGCTAATGATCAGTACCCATTTCCCACTTGGCTCACCAAATTTTGTTATTGTAATTTGAAGCGTTCGTCTACAGTAGCAATTTTTATATTTAGGTTTCCCTCTGTTCTCTCCTATTTAGATAGATGAATTTGGAACTGTAAATAAACATGGTTTGTAGTAGGTCTTTGAAACTTGACAAAATCAAGGAGTTCTCAGTTTTGTCTCTATGGTTTGTTTCTGCTTCAAGTAGCCCTAGGCACATACTGTGGAAAAGCACTTTCATTGAGACGGGTTGCCAAGCTTCTAAGAAATTACGAGTTTCTGAAATACCAGCAAATATTTTTTCAACCAATCTTGATGATACTTGGTGGTAATGATCAGTACACAACTCCCACTTGGTTCACCAAATTTTGTTCTTCTAGGTTGAAGCGTTCGTCTACAGTAGCATTTTTTATATTTAGGTTTCCCTCAGTTCTCTCCTATATACATAGATGAATTTGGAACTCTAAATCCAACATGGCTTGTAGTAGCTCTTTGAAACTTGACAAAATAAAGGGGTTCTCAGTTTTGTCTCTATGGTTTGCTTAATATTCAAGGAGCCCTTGGCACAGACTGTGTAAAAGCACTTTCATTGAGAGGGGTTGCCAAGCTTCTAAGAAATAACGAGTTTCCGAAATACCAGCAAATATTTTTTCACCCAATCTTGATGATACTTGTTGCTAATGATCAGTACACATGTCCCACTTGGCTCACCAAATTTTGTTATTCTAGGTTGAAGCGTTCGTCTACAGTAGCAGTTTTTATATTTAGGTTTCCCTCTGTTCTCTCCTATATAGATAGATGAATTTGGAACTCTAAATAAAACATGGTTTGTAGTTGGTCTTTGAAACTTGACAAAATAAAGGAGTTCTCAGTTTTGTCTCTATGGTTTGCTTAATATTCAAGGATCCCTTGGCACAGACTGTGGAAAAGCATTTTCATTGAGAGGGGTTGCCAAGCTTCTAAGAAATAACGAGTTTCCGAAATACCAGCAAATATTTTTTCACCCAATCTTGATGATACTTGGTGCTAATGTTCAGTACACATTTCCCACTTGGCTCACCAAATTTTGTTATTCTAGGTTGAAGCGTTCGTCTACAGTAGCAGTTTTTATATTTAGGTTTCCCTCTGTTCTCTCCTATATAGATAGATGAATTTGGAACTCTAAATAAAATATGGTTTGTAGTAGCTCTTTGAAGCTTGACAAAATAAAGGAGTTCTCAGTTTTGTCTCTATGGTTTGTTTCCTCTTCAAGTAGCCCTAGGCACACACTGTGGAAAACACTTTCATTGAGATGTGTTGCCAAGCGTCTAAGAAATAACGAGTTTTCGAAATACCAGCAAATATTTTTTCACCCAATCTTGATGATACTTGGTGGTAATGATCAGTACAGAAATCCCACTTGGCTCACCAAATTTTGTTCTTCTAGCTTGAAGCAATCGTCTACAGTAGCAGTTTTTATATTTAGGTTTCACTCTGTTCTCTCATATATAGTTTGATGAATTTGGAAGTCTAAATCCAACATGGTTTGTAGTAGCTCTTTGAAAATTGACAAAATAAAGGAGTTCTCAGTTTTGTCTCTATGGTTTGTTTCCTCTTCAAGTAGCCCTAGGCACAGACTGTGTAAAACCACTTTCATTGAGAGGGGTTGCCAAGCTTCTAAGAAATAACGAGTTTCCGAAATACCAGCAAATATTTTTTCACCCAATCTTGATGATACTTGGTGCTAATGATCAGTACACATTTCCCACTTGGCTCACCAAATTTTGTTATTGTAAGTTGAAGCGTTCGTCTACAGTAGCAGTTTTTATATTTAGGTTTCCCTCTGTTCTCTCCTATATAGATAGATGAATTTGGAACTCTAAATAAAACATGGTTTCTAGTAGCTCTTTGAAACTTGACAAAATAAAGGAGTTCTCAGTTTTGTCTCTATGGTTTGTTTCCTCTTCAAGTAGCCCTAGGCACAGACTGTGGAAAAGCACTTTCATTGAGAGGGGTTGCCAAGCTTCTAAGAAATTACTAGGTTCCGAAATACCAGCAAATATTTTTTCACCCAATCTTGATGATACTCGGTGGTAATGATCAGTTCACAAATCCGACTTGGCTCACCAAATTTTGTTATTCTAGGTTGAAGCGTTCGTCTACAGTAGCACTTTTTATATTTAGGTTTCCCTCTGTTCTCTCCTATATAGATAGATGAATTTGGAACTCTAAATCCAACATGGTTTTTAGTAGCGCTTTGAAACTTGACAAAATAATGGAGTTCTCCGTTTTGTCTCCATGGTTTGTTCCACTTCAAGTAGCCCTAGGCACAGACTGTGGAAAAGCACTTTCATTGAGAGGGGTTGCCAAGCTTGTAAGAAATTACGAGTTTCCGAAATACCAGCAAATATTTTTTCACCCAATCTTGATGATACTTGGTTGTAATGATCAGTACACAAATCCCACTTGGCTCACCAAAATTTTGTACTTCTTTGTTGAAGCGTTCGTCTACAGTAGCATTTTTTATATTTAGGTTTCCCTCTGTTCTCTCCTATATAGATAGATGAATTTGGAAGTCTAAATCCAACATGGTTTGCAGTAGCTCTTTGAAACTTGACAAAATAAAGGAGTTGTCAGTTTTGTCTGTATGGTTTGTTTCCGCTTCAAGTAGCCCTAGGTACAGACTGTGGAAAAGCACTTTCATTCAGAGGGGTTGCCAAGCTTCTAAGAAATTACGAGGTTCCGAAATACCAGCAAATATTTTTTCACCCAGTCTTGATGATACTTGGTGGTAATGATCAGGACACATTTCCCACTTGGCTCACCAAATTTTGTTCTTCTAGGTTGAAGCGTTCGTCTGCAGTAGCAGTTTTTATATTTAGGTTTCTCTCTGTTCTCTCCTATATAGATAGATGAATTTGGAACTCTAAATCCAACATGGTTTGTAGTAGCTCTGTGAAACTTGACAAAATAAAGGAGTTCTCAGTTTTGTCTCTATGGTTTGTTTCCTCTTCAAGTAGCCCTAGGCACAGACTGTGGAAAAGCAATTTCATTGAGAGGGGTTGCCAAGCTTCTAAGAAATTACGGGTTTCCGAAATACCAGCAAATATTTTTTCACCCAATCTTGATGATACTCGGTGGTAATGATCAGTTCACAAATCCCACTTGGCTCACCAAATTTTGTTATTCTAGGTTGAAGCGTTCGTCTACAGTAGCACTTTTTATATTTAGGTTTCCCTCTGTTCTCTCCTATATAGATAGATGAATTTGGAACTCTAAATCCAACAAGGTTTTTAGTAGCGATTTGAAACTTGACAAAATAATGGAGTTCTCAGTTTTGTCTCTATGGTTTGTTCCTCTTCAAGTAGCCCTAGGCACAGACTGTGGAAAAGCACTTTCATTGAGAGGGGTTGCCAAGCTTCTAAGAAATTACGAGTTTCCGAAATACCAGCAAATATTTTTTCACCCAATCTTGATGATACTTGGTGGTAATGATCAGTACACAAATCCCACTTGGCTCACCAACATTTTGTACTTCTATGTTGAAGCGTTCGTCTACAGTAGCATTTTTTATATTTAGGTTTCCCTCTGTTCTCTCCTATATAGATAGATGAATTTGGAACTCTAAATCCAACATGATTTGTAGTAGCTCTTTGAAACTTGACAAAATAAGGGAGTTCTCAGTTTTGTCTCTATGGTTTGTTTCCTCTTCAAGTAGCCCTAGGCACAGACTCTGGAAAAGCACTTTCATTGAGATGGTTTGCCAAGCTTCTAAGAAATAATTAGTTTCTGAAATAACAGCAAATATTTTTTCACCCAATCTTGATTATACTTGGTGCTAATGATCAGTACACAAATCCCACTTGACTCACCAAATTTTGTTTTTCTAGGTTTAAGTGTTCGTTTACAGTAGCAGTTTTTATATTTAGGTTTCCCTCTGTTTTCTCCTGTATAGATAGATGAATTTGGAACTCTAAATCCAACATGGTTTGTAGTAGCTCTTTGAAACGTGACAAAATAAAGGAGTTCTCAGTTTTGTCTCTATCGTTTGTTTCCTCTTCAAGTAGCCCTAGGCACAGACTTTGGAAAAGCACTTTCATTGAGATGGGTTGCCAAGCATCTAAGAAATAACGAGTCTCCGAAATACCAGCAAATATTTTTCACCCAAACTTGATGATACTTGGTGGTAATGATCAGTACACAAATCACACTTGGCTCACCAAATTTTGTTCTTCAAGTTTGAAGCTTTCGTCTACAGTAGCAGTTTTTATATTTAGATTTCCCTCTGTTCTCTCCTATTTAGATAGATGAATTTGGAACTCTAAATAAAACATGGTTTGTAGTAGCTCTTTGAAACTTGACAAAATAAAGGAGTTCTCAGTTTTGTCTCTATGGTTTCTTTCCTCTTCAAGTAGCCCTAGTCACAGACTGTGGAAAAGCACTTTCATTGAGAGGGGTTGCCAAGCTTCTAAGAAATAACGAGTTTCCGAAATACCAGCAAATATTTTTTCACCCAATCTTGATGATACTCGGTGGTAATGATCAGTTCACAAATCCCACTTGGCTCACCAAATTTTGTTATTCTAGGTTGAAGCGTTCGTCTACAGTAGCACTTTTTATATTTAGGTTTCCCTCTGTTCTCTCCTATATAGATAGATGAATTTGGAACTCTAAATCCAACATGGTTTTTATTAGCGCTTTGAAACTTGACAAAATAATGGAGTTCTCAGTTTTGTCTCTATGGTTTGTTCCTCTTCAAGTAGCCCTAGGCACAGACTGTGGAAAAGCACTTTCATTGAGAGGGGTTGCCAAGCTTCTAAGAAATTACGAGTTTCCGAAATACCAGCAAATATTTTTTCACCCAATCTTGATGATACTTGGTGGTAATGATCAGTACACAAATCCCACTTGGCTCACCAAAATTTTGTACTTCTAGGTTGAAGCGTTCGTCTACAGTAGCACTTTTTATATTTAGGTTTCCCTCTGTTCTCTCCTATATCGATAGATGAATTTGGAACTCTAAATCCAACATGGTTTTTAGTAGCGCTTTGAAACTTGACAAAATAATGGAGTTCTCAGTTTTGTCTCTATGGTTTGTTCCTCTTCAAGTAGCCCTAGGCAAAGACTGTGGAAAAGCACTTTCATTGAGATGGTTTGCCAAGCTTCTAAGAAATAATTAGTTTCTGAAATACCAGCAAATATTTTTTCACCCAATCTTGATGATACTTGGTGGTAATGATCAGTACACAAATCCCACTTGACTCACCAAATTTTGTTTTTCTAGGTTGAAGCGTTCGTCTACAGTAGCAGTTTTTATATTTAGGTTTCCCTCTGTTCTCTCCTATATAGTAGATGAATTTGGAACTCTGAATCCAAAATGGTTTGTAGTAGCTCTTTGAAACGTGACAAAATAAAGGAGTTCTCAGTTTTGTCTCTATGGTTTGTTTCCTCTTCAAGTAGCCCTAGGGACAGACTGTGGAAAAGCACTTTCATTGAGATGGGTTGCCAAGCATCTAAGAAATAAAGAGTTTCCGAAATACCAGCAAATATTTTTTCACCCAAACTTGATGATACTTGGTTTTAATGATCAGTACACAAATCCCACTTGGCTCACCAAATTTTGTTCTTCTAGTTTGAAGCTTTCGTCTACAGTAGCAGTTTTTATATTTAGATTTCCCTCAGTTCTCTCCTATATAGATAGATGAATTTGGAACTCTAAATAAAACATGGTTTGTAGTAGCTCTTTGAAACTTGACAAAATAAAGGAGTTCTCAGTTTTGTCTCTATGGTTTGTTTCCTCTTCAAGTAGCCCTAGGCACAGACTGTGGAAAAGCACTTTCATTGAGAGGGGTTGCCAATCTTCTAAGAAATTACGAGTTTCCGAAATACCAGCAAATATTATTTCACCCAATCTTGATGATACTCGGTGGTAATGATCAGTTCACAAATCCCACTTGGCTCACCAAATTTTGTTATTCTAGGTTGAAGCGTTCGTCTACAGTAGCACTTTTTATATTTAGGTTTCCCTCTGTTCTCTCCTATATAGATAGATGAATTTGGAACTCTAAATCCAACATGGTTTGTAGTAGCTCTTTGAAACGTGACAAAATAAAGGAGTTCTCAGTTTTGTCTCTATGGTTTGTTTCCTCTTCAAGTAGCCCTAGGCACAGACTCTGGAAAAGCACTTTCATTGAGATGGGTTGCCAAGCATCTAAGAAATAAAGAGTTTCCGAAATACCAGCAAATATTTTTTCACCCAAACTTGATGATACTTGGTGGTAATGATCAGTACACAAATCCCACTTGGCTCACCAAATTTTGTTCTTCTAGTTTGAAGCTTTCGTCTACAGTAGCAATTTTTATATTTAGATTTCCCTCAGTTCTCTCCTATATAGATAGATGAATTTGGAACTCTAAATAAAACATGGTTTGTAGTAGCTCTTTGAAACTTGACAAAATAAAGGAGTTCTCAGTTTTGTCTCTATGGTTTGTTTCCTCTTCAAGTAGCCCTAGGCACAGACTGTGGAAAAGCACTTTCATTGAGAGGGGTTGCCAAGCTTCTAAGAAATTACGAGTTTCCGAAATACCAGCAAATATTTTTTCACCCAATCTTGATGATACTCGGTGGTAGTGATCAGTTCACAAATCCCACTTGGCTCTCCAAATTTTGTTATTCTAGGTTGAATCGTTCGTCTACAGTAGCACTTTTTATATTTAGGTTTCCCTCTGTTCTCTCCTATATAGATAGATGAATTTGGAACTCTAAATCCAACATGGTTTTTAGTAGCGCTTTGAAACTTGACAAAATAATGGAGTTCTCAGTTTTGTCTCTATGGTTTGTTCCTCTTCAAGTAGCCCTAGGCACAGACTGTGGAAAAGCACTTTCATTGAGAGGGGTTGCCAAGCTTCTAAGAAATTACGAGATTCTGAAATACCAGCAAATATTTTTTCACCCAATCTTGATGATACTTGGTGGTAATGATCAGTACACAAATCCCACTTGGCTCACCAAAGTTTTGTACTTCTATGTTGAAGCGTTCGTCTACAGTAGCATTTTTTATATTTAGGTTTCCCTCTGTTCTCTCCTATATAGATAGATGAATTTGGAACTCTAAATCCAACATGATTTGTAGTAGCTCTTTGAAACTTGACAAAATAAAGGAGTTCTCAGTTTTGTCTCTATGGTTTGTTTCCTCTTCAAGTAGCCCTAGGCACAGACTCTGGAAAAGCAATTTCATTGAGAGGGGTTGCCAAGCTTCTAAGAAATAACGAGTTTCCGAAATACCAACAAATATTTTTTCACCCAATCTTGATGATACTTGGTGCTAATGTTCAGTACACATTTCCCACTTGGCTCACCAAATTTTGTTATTCTAGGTTGAAGCGTTCGTCTACAGAAGCACTTTTTATATTTAGGTTTCCCTCTGTTCTCTCCTATGTAGATAGATGAATTTGGAACTCTAAATCCAACATGGTTTTTAGTAGCGCTTTGAAACTTGACAAAATAAAGGAGTTCTCAGTTTTGTCTCTATGGTTTGTTCCTCCTCAAGTAGCCCTAGGCACAGACTGTGGAAAAGCACTATCATTGAGAGGGGGTGCCAAGCTTCTAAGAAATAATTAGTTTCAGAAATACCAGCAAATATTTTTTCACCCAATCTTGATGATACTTGGTGGTAATGATCAGTACACAAATCCCACTTGACTCACCACATTTTGTTTTTCTAGGTTGAAGTGTTCGTCTACAGTAGCAGTTTTTATATTTAGGTTTCCCTCTGTTCTCTCTTATATAGATAGATGAATTTGGAACTCTAAATCCAACATGGTTTGTAGTAGCTCTTTGAAACGTGACAAAATAAAGGAGTTCTCAGTTTTGTCTCTATGGTTTGTTTCCTCTTCAAGTAGCCCTAGGTACAGACTGTGGAAAAGCAGTTTCATTGAGATGGGTTGCCAAGCATCTAAGAAATAACGAGTTTCCGAAATACCAGCAAATATTTTTTCACCCAAACTTGATGATACTTGGTGGTAATCATCCGTACATAAATCCAACTTGGCTCACCAAATTTTGTTCTTCTAGTTTGAAGCTTTCGTCTACAGTAGCAGTTTTTATATTTAGATTTCCCTCTGTTCTCTCCTATTTAGATAGATGAATTTGGAACTCTAAATAAAACATGGTTTGTAGTAGCTCTTTGAAACGTGACAAAATAAAGGAGTTCTCAGTTTTGTCTCTATGGTTTGTTTCCTCTTCAAGTAGCCCTAGTCACAGACTGTGGAAAAGCACTTTCATTGAGAGTTGTTGCCAAGCTTCTAAGAAATAACGAGTTTCCGAAATACCAGCAAATATTTTTTCACCCAATCTTGATGATACTTGTTGCTAATAATCAGTTCACAAGTCCCACTTGGCTCACCAAATTTTCTTCTTCTAGGTTGAAGCGTTCGTCTACAGTAGCATTTTTTATATTTAGCTTTCCCTCAGTTCTCTCCTATATAGATAGATGAATTTGGAACTCTAAATCCAACATGGTTTGTAGTAGCTCTTTGAAACTTGACAAAATAAAGGAGTTGTCAATTTTGTCTCTATGGTTTGTTTCCGCTTAAAGTAGCCCTAGGCACAGACTGTGGAAAAGCACTTTCATTGAGAGGGGTTGCCAAGCTTCTAAGAAATTACGAGGTTCCGAAACACCAGCAAATATTTTTTCACCCAATCTTGATGATACTTGGTGGTAATGATCAGTACACATTTCCCACTTGGCTCACCAAATTTTGTTATTCTAGATTGAAGCGTTCGTCTACAGTAGCACTTTTTATATTTAGGTTTCCCTCTGTTCTCTCCTATATAGATAGATGAATTTGGAACTCTAAATCCAACATGATTTGTAGTAGCTCTTTGAAACTTGACAAAATAAAGGAGTTCTCAGTTTTGTCTCTATGGTTTGTTTCCTCTTCAAGTAGCCCTAGGCACAGACTCTGGAAAAGCACTTTCATTGAGATGGTTTGCCAGCTTCTAAGAAATAATTAGTTTCAGAAACACCAGCAAATATTTTTTCACCCAATCTTGATGATACTTGGTGGTAATGATCAATACACAAATCCCACTAGACTCACCAAATTTCGTTTTTCTAGGTTGAATTGTTCATCTACAGTAGCAGTTTTTTTATTTAGGTTTCCCTCTGTTCTCTCCTATATAGATAGATGAATTTGGAACTCTAAATCCAACATGGTTTGTAGCAGCTCTTTGAAACGTGACAAAATAAAGGAGTTCTCAGTTTTGTCTCTATGGTTTGTTTCCTCTTCAAGTAGCCCTAGGCATAGACTGTGAAAAAGCACTTTCATTGAGCGGGGTTGCCAAGCTTCTAAGAAATAACCAGTTTCCAAAATACCAGCAAATATTTTTTCACCGAATCTTGATGATACTTGGTGGTAATGATCAGTACACAAATCCCAGTTGGCTCACCAAATTTGGTTCTTCTAGGTTGAAGCGTTCGTCTGCAGTAGCAGTTTTTATATTTAGGTTTCTCTGTGTTCTCTCCTCTATAGATAGATGAATTTGGAACTCTAAATCCAACATGGTTTGTAGCAGCTCTTTGAAACGTGACAAAATAAAGGAGTTCTCAGTTTTGTCTCTATGGTTTGTTTCCTCTTCAAGTAGCCCTAGGCACAGACTCTGGAAAAGCACTTTCATTGAGAGTTGTTGCCAAGCTTCTAAGAAATAACGAGTTTCCGAAATACCAGCAAATATTTTTTCACCCAATCTTGATGATACTTGTTGCTAATAATCAGTTCACAAGTCCCACTTGGCTCACCAAATTTTCTTCTTCTAGGTTGAAGCGTTCGTCTACAGTAGCATTTTTTATATTTAGCTTTCCCTCAGTTCTCTC
>NW_027513588.1:0-167680 GCF_048772815.1 Callospermophilus lateralis | reverse complement strand
GGCTTCCTCTGTAGTGAGACCATCAAAGCTGGGTCTGCATCTATGTGACCTGGAGGACATGGTTCTTATTTTCCAATGAACAAGATGAAGCAGTGCTGAATCCTCTCTTTGTAGGTAAACTGAGGCCACTGGGGACTAAGTGTCTCCCGTGTGGACTGTGAAGCCATTTGGTCCTCTTCCACTTTTTGTGGTGTTTTTGCTGCTGCACTGTGAGTTTGGTATTTGTTTCACGAAATACAAGGAGCTAAACTGGGACACAGTGCTGGAGGGAGTTCTGTCACGTGTGGTGGGTCAGGGTCTGCAAGAGAATGCACCAACTAGGCTCCTATCTCTCACACCTTGCCACATTGCCACCTTGTCCATATCAACCTGATTCTTAATTTTCCTCTGAAAACTCTCCATATAACAAGATGCCTTTACATATAAGGGTCTGTTGGCTGCACCATGTCAGTTACAAGCCATTTGGAATCCAATGGTAGATCCACATGGCCCTACCACGGATGTTTTAGCAAACACCTCCCCAACACTGCTCTAGACCCACTACTCAGCAGGCTCCAAATTTCTGGCATCTCTGTTCTACACCATTTTCATGAAACTCAGTAAATCAAGGCACTGTCTGGTATACTCATGATCAGCAACAGGACATCCAATGTTTCTCCAGTGCCACCTGGTCATAGGAATTTCAAAAATTTCATGGTATTTATCTAGCCATTTTTCAACCATGAAGTTGGAGGCACTGTGGGTTTCAGTTCATTCAGCAAACATTAAATGGTGAGGAAGCTCATTTCAATGAAATCTCTGGAGAACTCTCACAGGCACGGCTTCCCAAAGAGTGGACAAAAGGTCACATTAGGCCAGGCCCATTGAGGTCTACAATGTGAGGTCCATGTGTGTTTTGACTCTCAACTATGGCTGCCATTTCTTTAAGAATAAAATCATGTGATATCCTTGCTGAGATTCCCAGGCCTCTGTGGAAATCCACCCGGGGCCTAGGTCTCAGTTTCCAAGAGCTACTTTCATGCTTCGCCTCTTAAAATCCCAACAAAATTCATGGCAATGCTTCTCTGAATTCAGTTCCAAAACCCAGTCTCTAAGGGGAATCACACCAGAGTTCAAGCTCACGTGGACCCAGTCATTTTTTTCCAATGCAACACAAATGACCAAAATTAAAACCAAAACACTCCCACATGGTCTTCATCTTATTCCATATAGTCAATCATCTTAACCTCTGGCTGGAGGTTTTCATGAGGGGCGCAGCCCAAGACAGTGTCCAAAATCAGCTCGTTTGCCCCTCATTTGCCTAAAGTCAGGGTAGCCTGGACACCGTTTCTCTGAAACAGGAGCGAACAAATAAGCCTGCCGTTAATACTTCTTTGTTTCTCCAATTTGAGGCCTACTGATTTTAGGTATCGATTCTTTAGGTGATTTAGAGTCATGCGAAAACACAAGCACCTCTGCAGGGCTTTGAAGAACTCATTTGACCCAAAGAATCCCTATTGTCATTTGATGGAGTGCAGGAACCTAACAGAGGAAGGCAAGAGACTTCATCCACAATGAATGATATTTTTTGCCATTTTCGTTTTGGAAGCTCACGTGGGATCATTCTTAAGATCCATCAGGTGCTGAGAATCTAAGTCACAGCCACACACAGGTCCAAGAGGCTGATAAAGAGCCACAGGTGAGGCCTATTCATTTCCATTTTGAAAACTGTTTTCTTCAGGCTTCACAAAGGGGTGGCCTGAGGCAAAGACCTTCCTGACATTCAGTGCAACACAACAATAAGTAAGCAAAAGGCCCAAAGCAGGGTTTCTGCACTGAGACTTTCCTGGTCACACTGATATCTGAGTTTTTTGAGATGCTCGCCATTCTCTTCAGCTATCCAGTACATGGCCATGTCACAGAGCTTGGAGGTGGTACATATTTTGTACACAAATCCATGAGCCTATTCTGGAGAGTGGCCAGAATTCAGGAAGAAAACAAACAACTTAGGAAGATAGCAGGTGTTGCACATTGATAAGACAAGCTGCAGTCCATTCATATATTGGGCAGGATGAATTATGGGAAGATTTATACTAGACAGGACACATCCATTAATGCATTCTCTTTTCTAATGTCTACAACAACGGACAAAGTGGGATACACAGAAATAGAAACACTCGCCATGTCAAATGACTTACTAGAAACTGTCCACTCCAAACCAAACAAACCGCCTTTTCTATCTATTCTCAGAACATGAGAGAAAACAACAAACCCACACCCACTCCCACAAAGGCACCTCCTTCCCCCAAGTACGTCTTGACTATCCGGAGTGTCCTCTGACTGGTGGGCCATACTATGTTCCCCCGAAATGGCCTGTCTTCTCTCAGATCTTGATTCCTTGACCAACTCTGTGAAGATGTCAGGAAAAAGTGGTTAGCCACTACCTGTTTTCTCAGGAAAGGTCCATCTTCAGAGCTCTCCTGGCATTTGGCCATCCTCATATCATTAGGTACCAAGAAACTGACTCTGTCCTTGGTAAATCCAAACAAGTGAGCCCACTGGGACTGGGACTGGGACTGCCTCTGGGTGTCTGGCTTCTTGGATACCAAGTTCAGAGAGTTCCATCACCAAGGAAATGAGGTATTTCACATTCTTTGGAACTGAATGAGGTCACTGCCTTGGCAACCAGTTTGTCCTAACAGTTGCTTAGAAGGGTAACATAAGATGCAGGTTGCCCCTACTTCCTGTGACACTTTCATAAGGTAGAATGTATATCACCATTGGCACCCAGGAACAGCTCTCCACTCAGCCCTGGATTGGTCCATCTTCTGTACAATAAGAAGAGAGAGAGGCAGATTCAGACACATCCCTTCATCCTGACCAGGTTGTTTGCCATGGAAGATGACTTTTGCTCTCTCAGGTGCTTCATACCTGCCTACAACTTCTCCAGGTACCATTTGTGCATGGACATTTGAGGTTCTCATCAGGTTGAAGGTCCCCAACTTTCCTGTATTGTAAGAACCACTCTGTCTCTGCTCTTCTGTAAAATGATTGAGGGAACAGTGTATACTTGGGGTTAAAAACAGGTTTGATTTGGATTACAAGTGATTCTGTGTGATGAATAATGGTATTGGGAACCTGCAATATTTACAAGAATATAGAGGTGAAATATAAGTAGGAAAACAGAATTCTAGGTATGATTTGAAGCCCAGAAGGGTTTTGCCCTTGATTGGGATACTTAGCTTTGAATGATGTTCTGCAAAGATGCCTCAGATAATTCGATATACAATGGCATAGGACCTTGTACATTGGATGATTGAATTTAGAAGAGAACATCCAGTCAAAAAGGGATATTCAGTAGGATTAGGAAGATAGTCGGTAGGTTTAGGAAGAAGTGAGTATAGGATTTGGACCAAAAGTTCTTTAGCAATAGACTTTCGGTTGTTGAGTGAATGTAAATGTCAGCACATATGAAGAGTCAGTCACTATGTTGAACTGGGGAAAATATGTAGAAAAGCAGATATCAATAGAAACATTACGAAATCAGGCAAAGTATAAAGTGAGTGATAGAATTAGACATTTTCAACAGGGTTGAGTTTGAATATATAAATTAGGAAAAAAACAAATATGTAGTCACCAATAGGATTGACAATTGACAGCATTAGGCAACCTGGACATGGATCTTTTTAGAAATCCATGTTCACTTTCCATTTAGGCTTTGGTACAATCATAAGTGTGACCTTTCCATTTTTTGTCCAGAATATTACTGTGATAATGAGGTGACATGAGTATTTCTTTCACCATTTCTGGGAGCAATATATTGAAGATGTAAAATGAGAATCGGGGGTACAAAGAGGTGTACCCTGTTTTTAGGAACATAGAGAAAAAGCATGAATAGACCACACTGTGAATAAATAATATAACTTTTTTGAACTTTAAATAATGAATTGAACTGATATCTGAAAAATTAATGGAAATCGTATATTGATATACAATCATTCATTCCAACCAGGTATATATGTAATGGAAATATTTGTGTTTAGGTTTATCATAAAGAGTGTGTGAGTTTTGCTTCAAAATGATTATGGAAATTCAAAATAATGTGTTTGGAAAGAAGTCTCATGAAAAGACCAGTCAAGAATACCCTGACAATACATGTGTTCTGAAGCAAGAAGTGGTTAAAGTTGAAACAAATGCTTATTAATTTGTGAACTTGTGGATGAAATGTATATCTTGTGATGTGCAAAAACTGAAGAAACACTAATGTACCAGTGTCGAATACAAATGAATGACAAATTACATATCATGTCCCATAGAAGTCTACTTGCATTGATGTTAGACTGGGTCAGTTACTGTAGAATAATTAGGATTTGTATGCACCATTCACTGAAGTTAGTTTTCAGTACTAGGAAACAAATATGTATTTCAGGTGGATGAATATTTCTGATTATCATCTTGTGAAAAGTGGATTATAAATCCACATACATGAACATGAATGAATTTAGAGAGTGTATATTAGACACATATATTTCATATTTTGAAAAATTTGCAGAGTATATCTATATCTATATCTGTATATACACACACACACACACAACACTCACAGACATTAAAAGTACCAATATAAATGCCAATCGAAATTCATCAGTAAATATGTATCATCCACAAATGCAAAAATATTTATTTTACTGAACATGAGTTAATGTATAATGTTGTTCTACTAGGACGCTCTCCTATAGGTTGAATTTTCATTTGCAACAGCATTTAGGAGGAGTGAACTCTTCTCACAATTTGTATCTGCCAAGACAGCCACCTCACAAAAATGTACGTGTGATACCTGGTAGGATTCTATATATGCATATAAATATACATGTGTGAATAGACTACAGAAAAAGGAAACAAGAATTCACATATTTGTTAAGTTTAAAACACATGGAGAATATTTCAAATAAATTTGACTAGATTTATAACTCCTACCTTATATAATGCAAATGTCAAGTCCAACTATACAACATGTCTCCTCTGAAGTACTTGTATTTCTAATGTGTTGGGTTAATTTTCTCCATTATATTAGGATGAATAGTCTGAGTCTACTAGGTATGGGTTAGTGTCAGGGATTCAGTATTTCGAATGGAAAATTGGAAAATGAATCCAATGTGTATGTAAATATATGCTGCACAAATATCCTCCCGCTCTCATCCAGAACAATGCCTTGACATTACCTTCACCCCAAGTAAGACACAATTAGAGGAGAAGAGTTACAAAATCAGTGAATACATATCTGGAATGGAAAATGCTCAGGAGTTCACAACCTTGGAGGTGGTAGAGGAGTTTCCAAAACTAAGGGACAGGGTAAACACTCAACAAACATGGAGCTCTGCTGGCCTAAAAACTTTTTGAGAAACTGCCTCTGAGCTTCCACACTTGAAATATATGTAGTTTTCTGGAGATTTGGCTTCCTCTGTAGTGAGACCATCAAAGCTGGGTCTGCATCTATGTGACCTGGAGGACATGGTTTCTTATTTTCCAATGAACAAGATGAAGCAGTGCTGAATCCTCTCTTTGTAGGTAATCTGAGGCCACTGGGGACTAAGTGTCTCCCCGTGTGGACTGTGAAGCCATTTGGTCCTCTTCCACTTTTTGTGGTGTTTTTGCTGCTGCACTGTGAGTTTGGTATTTGTTTCACGAAATACTAGGAGCTAAACTGGGACACAGTGCTGGAGGGAGTTCTGTCACGTGTGGTGGGTCAGGGTCTGCAAGAGAATGCACCAACTAGGCTCCTATCTCTCACACCTTGCCACATTGCCCCCTTGTCCATATCAACCTGATTCTTAATTTTCCTCTGAAAACTCTCCATATAACAAGATGCCTTTACATATAAGGGTCTGTTGGCTGCACCATGTCAGTTACAAGCCATTTGGAATCCAATGGTAGATCCACATGGCCCTACCACGGATGTTTTATCAAACACCTCCCCACCACTGCTCTAGACCCACTACTCAGCAGGCTCCAAATTTCTGGCATCTCTGTTCTACACCATTTTCCTGAAACTCAGTAAATCAAGGCACTGTCTGGTATACTCATGATCAGCAACAGGACATCCAATGTTTCTCCAGTGCCACCTGGTCATAGGAATTTCAAAAATTTCATGGTATTTATCTAGCCATTTTTCAAGCATGAAGTTGGAGGCACTGTGGGTTTCAGTTCATTCAGCAAACATTAAATGGTGAGGAAGCTCATTTCAATGAAATCTCTGGAGAACTCTCACAGGCATGGCTTCCCAAAGAGTGGACAAAAGGTCACATTAGGCCAGGCCCATTGAGGTCTACAATGTGAGGTCCATGTGTGTTTTGACTCTCAACTATGGCTGCCATTTCTTTAAGAATAAAATCATGTGATATCCTTGCTGAGATTCCCAGGCCTCTGTGGAAATCCACCTGGGGCCTAGGTCTCAGTTTCCAAGAGCGACTTTCATGCGTGGCCTCTTAAAATCCCAACAAAATTCATGGCAATGCTTCTCTGAGTTCAGTTCCAAAACCCAGTCTCTAAGGGGAATCACACCAGAGTTCAAGCCCACGTGGACCCAGTCATTTTTTCCAATGCCACACAAATGACCAAAATTAAAACCAAAACACTCCCACATGGCCCTCATCTTATTTCATATAGTCAATCATCTTAACCTCTGGCTGGAGGTTTCCATGAGGGGCGCAGCCCAAGACAGTGTCCAAAATCAGCTCGTTTGCCCCTAATTTGTCTAAAGTCAGGGTAGCCTGGACACCGTTTCTGTGAACCAGGAGTGAACAAATAAGCCTGCCGTTAATACTGCTGTGTTTCTCCAATTTGAGGCCTACTGATTTTAGGTATCGATTCTTTAGGTGATTTAGAGTCATGCGAAAACACAAGTACCTCTGCAGGGCTTTGAAGAACTCATTTGACCCAAAGAATCCCTATTGTCATTTGATGGAGTGCAGGAACCTAACAGAGGAAGGCAAGAGACTTCATCCACAATGAATGAAATTTTTTGCCATTTTGGTTTTGGAAGCTCACATGGGATCATTCTTAAGATCCATCAGGTGCTGAGAATCTAAGTCACAGCCACACACAGGCCCAAGAGGCTGATAAAGACACATCCCTTTCCAAAGCAATTAAGCAAAGAGCCACAGGTGAGGCCCATTCATTTCCATTTGTAAACTGTTTTCTTCAGGCTTCACAAAGGGGTGGCCTGAGGCAAAGACCTTCCTGACATTCAGTGCAACACAACAATAAGTAAGCAAAAGGCCCAAAGCAGGGTTTCTGCACTGAGACTTTCCTGGTCACATTGATATCTGAGTTTTC
This sequence comes from Callospermophilus lateralis, assembly GCF_048772815.1. Classification (NCBI taxonomy): domain Eukaryota; kingdom Metazoa; phylum Chordata; class Mammalia; order Rodentia; family Sciuridae; genus Callospermophilus; species Callospermophilus lateralis. The sequence continues at coordinate 160,366 of NW_027513588.1, read as the reverse complement.
TGAGATGCTCGCCATTCTCTTCAGCTATCCAGTACATGGCCATGTCACAGAGCTTGGAGGTGGTACATATTTTGGACACAAATCCATGAGCCTATTCTGGAGAGTGGCCAGAATTCAGGAAGAAAACTACAACTTAGAAAGATAGCAGGTGTTGCACATCGATAAGACAAGCTGCAGTCCATTCATATATTGGGCATGGGAAGATTTATACTAGACAGGACACATCCATTAATGCATTCTCTTTTCTAATGTCTACAACAACGGACACAGTGGGATACACAGAAACAGAAACACTCGCCGTGTCAAATGACTTACTAGAAACTGTCCACTCCAAACCAAACAAACCGCCTTTTCTATCTATTCTCAGAACATGAGACAAAACAACAAACCCACACCCACTCCCACAAAGGCACCTCCTTCCCCCAAGTACGTCTGTGACTATCCGGAGTGTCCTCTGACTGGTGGGCCATACTATGTTCCCCCGAAATGGCCTGTCTTCTCTCAGATCTTGATTCCTCGACCCACTCTGTGAAGATGTCAGGAAAAAGTGGTTAGCCACTACCTGTTTTCTCAGGAAAGGTCCATCTTCAGAGCTCTCCTGGCATTTGGCCATCCTCACATCATTAGGTACCAAGAAAACTGACTCTGTCCTTGGTAAATCCAAACAAGTGAGCCCACTGGGACTGGGACTGGGACTGCCTCTGGGTGCCTGGCTTCTTGGATACCAAGTTCAGAGAGTTCCATCACCAAACAAATGAGGTATGTCACATTCTTTGGAACTGAATGAGGTCACTGCCTTGGCAACCACTTTGTCCTAACAGTTGCTTCCAAGGGTAACATAAGATGGAGGTTGCCCCTACTTCCTGTGACACTTTCATAAGGTAGAATGTATATCACTATTGGCACCCAGGAACAGCTCTCCACTCAGCCCTGGTTTGGTCCATCTTCTGTACAATAAGAAGAGAGAGAGGCAGATTCAGACACATCCCTTCATCCTGACCAGGTTGTTTGCCATGGAAGATGACTTTTGCTCTCTCAGGTGCTTCATACCTGCCTACAACTTCTCCAGGTATCATTTGTGCATGGACATTTGAGGTTCTCATCAGGTGGAAGGTCCCCAACTTTCCTGTATTGTAAAAACCACTCTGTCCCTGCTCTTCTGTAAAATGATTGAGGGAACAGTGTATACTTGGGGTTAAAAACAGGTTTGATATGGGTTACGAGTGATTCTGTGTGATGAATAATGGTATTGGGAACCTGCAATATTTACAAGAATATAGAGGTGAAATATAAGTAGAAAAACAGAAATCTAGGTATGATTTAAAGCCCAGAAGGGTTTTGCCCTTGATTGGGATACTTAGCTTTGAATGATGTTCTGCAAAGATGCCTCAGATAATTCGATATACAATGGCATAGGACCTTGTACATTGGATGATTGAATTTAGAGAGAACATCCAGTCAAAAAGGGATATTCAATAGGATTAGGAAGATAGTCGGTAGGTTTAGGAAGAAGAGTGAGTATAGAATTTGGACCAAAAGTTCTTTAGCAATAGACTTTCGGTTGTTGAGTGAATGTAAATGTCAGCACATATGAAGAGTCAGTCACTATGTTGAACTGGGGAAAATATGTAGAAAAGCAGATATCAATAGAAATATTAGGAAATCAGGCAATGTATAAAGTTAGTGATAGAATTAGACATTTTCAACAGGGTTGAGTTTGAATATATAAATTAGGAAAAAAACAAATATGTAGTCACCAATAGGATTGACAATTGACAGCATTAGGCAACCTGGACATGGATCTTTTTAGAAATCCATGTTCACTTTCCATTTAGGCTTTGGTACAATCATAAGTGTGACCTTTCCATTTTTTGTCCAGAATATTACTGTGATAATGAGGTGACATGAGTATTTCTTTCACCATTTCTGGGAGCAATATATTGAAGATGTAAAATGAGAATCGGGGTTACAAAGAGGTGTACCCTGTTTCTAGGAATACAGAGAAAAAGCATGAATAGACCATACTGTGAATAAATAATGTAACTTTTTTGAACTTTAAATAATGAATTGAACTGATATCTGAAAAATTAAAGGAAATCGTATATTGATATACAATCATTCATTCCAACCAGGTATATATGTAATGGAAATATTTGTGTTTAGGTTTATCATAAAGAGTGTATGAGTTTTGCTTCAAAATGATTATGGAAATTCAAAATAATGTGTTTGGAAAGAAGTCTCATGAAAAGACCAGTCAAGAATACCCTGACAATACATGTGTTCTGAAGCAAGAAGTGGTTAAAGTTGAAACAAATGCTTATTAATTTGTGAACTTGTGGATGAAATGTATATCCTGTGATGTGCAAAAACTGAAGAAACAATAATGTACCAGTGTCGAATACAAATGAATGACAAATTACATATCATGTCCCATAGGAGTCTACTTGCATTGATGTTGGACTGGGTCAGTTACTATAGAATAATTAGGATTTGTATGCACCATTCACTGAAGTTAGTTTTCAGTACTAGGAAACAAATATGTATTTCAGGTAGATGAATATTTCTGATTATAATCTTGTGAAAAGTGGATTATAAATCCACATACATGAACATGAATGAATTTAGAGAGTGTATATTAGACACATATATTTCATATTTTGAAAAATTTGCAGAGTATATCTATATCTATATCTGTATATACACACACACACACACAACACTCACAGACATTAAAAAGTACCAATATAAATGCCAATCGAAATTCATCAGTAAATATGTATCATCCACAAATGCAAAAATATTTATTTTACTGAACATGAGTTAATGTATAATGTTGTTCTACTAGGACGCTCTCCTATAAGTTGAATTTTCATTTCCAACAGCATTTAGGAGGAGTGAACTCTTCTCACAATTTGTATCTGCCAAGACAGCCACCTCACAAAAATGTACGTGTGATACCTGGTAGGATTCTATATATGCATATAAATATACATGTGTGAATAGACTACAGAAAAAGGAAACAAGAATTCACATATTTGTTAAGTTTAAAACACATGGAGAATATTTCAAATAAATTTGACTAGATTTATAACTCCTACCTTATATAATGCAAATGTCAAGTCCAACTATACAACATGTCTCCTCTGAAGTACTTGTATTTCTACTGTGTTGGGTTAATTTTCTCCATTATATTAGGATGAATAGTCTGAGTCTACTAGGTATGGGTTAGTGTCAGGGATTCAGTATTTCGAATGGAAAATTGGAAAATGAATCCAATGTGTATGTAAATATATGCTGCACAAATATCCTCCCGCTCTCATCCAGAACAATGCCTTGACATTACCTTCACCCCAAGTAAGACACAATTAGAGGAGAAGAGTTACAAAATCAGTGAATACATATCTGGAATGGAAAATGCTCAGGAGTTCACAACCTTGGAGGTGGTAGAGGAGTTTCCAAAACTAAGGGACATGGTAAACGCTCCACAAACATGGAGCTCTGCTGGCCTAAAAACTTTTTGAGAAACTGCCTCTGAGCTTCCACACTTGAAATATATGTAGTTTTCTGGAGATTTGGCTTCCTCTGTAGTGAGACCATCAAAGCTGGGTCTGCATCTATGTGACCTGGAGGACATGGTTCTTATTTTCCAATGAACAAGATGAAGCAGTGCTGAATCCTCTCTTTGTAGGTAAACTGAGGCCACTGGGGACTAAGTGTCTCCCCGTGTGGACTGTGAAGCCATTTGGTCCTCTTCCACTTTTTGTGGTGTTTTTGCTGCTGCACTGTGAGTTTGGTATTTGTTTCACGAAATACAAGGAGCTAAACTGGGACACAGTGCTGGAGGGAGTTCTGTCACGTGTGGTGGGTCAGGGTCTGCAAGAGAATGCACCAACTAGGCTCCTATCTCTCACACCTTGCCACATTGCCACCTTGTCCATATCAACCTGATTCTTAATTTTCCTCTGAAAACTCTCCATATAACAAGATGCCTTTACATATAAGGGTCTGTTGGCTGCACCATGTCAGTTACAAGCCATTTGGAATCCAATGGTAGATCCACATGGCCCTACCACGGATGTTTTAGCAAACACCTCCCCAACACTGCTCTAGACCCACTACTCAGCAGGCTCCAAATTTCTGGCATCTCTGTTCTACACCATTTTCATGAAACTCAGTAAATCAAGGCACTGTCTGGTATACTCATGATCAGCAACAGGACATCCAATGTTTCTCCAGTGCCACCTGGTCATAGGAATTTCAAAAATTTCATGGTATTTATCTAGCCATTTTTCAACCATGAAGTTGGAGGCACTGTGGGTTTCAGTTCATTCAGCAAACATTAAATGGTGAGGAAGCTCATTTCAATGAAATCTCTGGAGAACTCTCACAGGCACGGCTTCCCAAAGAGTGGACAAAAGGTCACATTAGGCCAGGCCCATTGAGGTCTACAATGTGAGGTCCATGTGTGTTTTGACTCTCAACTATGGCTGCCATTTCTTTAAGAATAAAATCATGTGATATCCTTGCTGAGATTCCCAGGCCTCTGTGGAAATCCACCCGGGGCCTAGGTCTCAGTTTCCAAGAGCTACTTTCATGCTTCGCCTCTTAAAATCCCAACAAAATTCATGGCAATGCTTCTCTGAATTCAGTTCCAAAACCCAGTCTCTAAGGGGAATCACACCAGAGTTCAAGCTCACGTGGACCCAGTCATTTTTTCCAATGCAACACAAATGACCAAAATTAAAACCAAAACACTCCCACATGGTCTTCATCTTATTCCATATAGTCAATCATCTTAACCTCTGGCTGGAGGTTTTCATGAGGGGCGCAGCCCAAGACAGTGTCCAAAATCAGCTCGTTTGCCCCTCATTTGCCTAAAGTCAGGGTAGCCTGGACACCGTTTCTCTGAAACAGGAGCGAACAAATAAGCCTGCCGTTAATACTTCTTTGTTTCTCCAATTTGAGGCCTACTGATTTTAGGTATCGATTCTTTAGGTGATTTAGAGTCATGCGAAAACACAAGCACCTCTGCAGGGCTTTGAAGAACTCATTTGACCCAAAGAATCCCTATTGTCATTTGATGGAGTGCAGGAACCTAACAGAGGAAGGCAAGAGACTTCATCCACAATGAATGATATTTTTTGCCATTTTCGTTTTGGAAGCTCACGTGGGATCATTCTTAAGATCCATCAGGTGCTGAGAATCTAAGTCACAGCCACACACAGGTCCAAGAGGCTGATAAAGAGCCACAGGTGAGGCCTATTCATTTCCATTTGAAAACTGTTTTCTTCAGGCTTCACAAAGGGGTGGCCTGAGGCAAAGACCTTCCTGACATTCAGTGCAACACAACAATAAGTAAGCAAAAGGCCCAAAGCAGGGTTTCTGCACTGAGACTTTCCTGGTCACACTGATATCTGAGTTTTTTGAGATGCTCGCCATTCTCTTCAGCTATCCAGTACATGGCCATGTCACAGAGCTTGGAGGTGGTACATATTTTGTACACAAATCCATGAGCCTATTCTGGAGAGTGGCCAGAATTCAGGAAGAAAACAACAACTTAGGAAGATAGCAGGTGTTGCACATTGATAAGACAAGCTGCAGTCCATTCATATATTGGGCAGGATGAATTATGGGAAGATTTATACTAGACAGGACACATCCATTAATGCATTCTCTTTTCTAATGTCTACAACAACGGACAAAGTGGGATACACAGAAATAGAAACACTCGCCATGTCAAATGACTTACTAGAAACTGTCCACTCCAAACCAAACAAACCGCCTTTTCTATCTATTCTCAGAACATGAGAGAAAACAACAAACCCACACCCACTCCCACAAAGGCACCTCCTTCCCCCAAGTACGTCTTGACTATCCGGAGTGTCCTCTGACTGGTGGGCCATACTATGTTCCCCCGAAATGGCCTGTCTTCTCTCAGATCTTGATTCCTTGACCAACTCTGTGAAGATGTCAGGAAAAAGTGGTTAGCCACTACCTGTTTTCTCAGGAAAGGTCCATCTTCAGAGCTCTCCTGGCATTTGGCCATCCTCATATCATTAGGTACCAAGAAAACTGACTCTGTCCTTGGTAAATCCAAACAAGTGAGCCCACTGGGACTGGGACTGGGACTGCCTCTGGGTGTCTGGCTTCTTGGATACCAAGTTCAGAGAGTTCCATCACCAAGGAAATGAGGTATTTCACATTCTTTGGAACTGAATGAGGTCACTGCCTTGGCAACCAGTTTGTCCTAACAGTTGCTTAGAAGGGTAACATAAGATGCAGGTTGCCCCTACTTCCTGTGACACTTTCATAAGGTAGAATGTATATCACCATTGGCACCCAGGAACAGCTCTCCACTCAGCCCTGGATTGGTCCATCTTCTGTACAATAAGAAGAGAGAGAGGCAGATTCAGACACATCCCTTCATCCTGACCAGGTTGTTTGCCATGGAAGATGACTTTTGCTCTCTCAGGTGCTTCATACCTGCCTACAACTTCTCCAGGTACCATTTGTGCATGGACATTTGAGGTTCTCATCAGGTTGAAGGTCCCCAACTTTCCTGTATTGTAAGAACCACTCTGTCTCTGCTCTTCTGTAAAATGATTGAGGGAACAGTGTATACTTGGGGTTAAAAACAGGTTTGATTTGGATTACAAGTGATTCTGTGTGATGAATAATGGTATTGGGAACCTGCAATATTTACAAGAATATAGAGGTGAAATATAAGTAGGAAAACAGAATTCTAGGTATGATTTGAAGCCCAGAAGGGTTTTGCCCTTGATTGGGATACTTAGCTTTGAATGATGTTCTGCAAAGATGCCTCAGATAATTCGATATACAATGGCATAGGACCTTGTACATTGGATGATTGAATTTAGAAGAGAACATCCAGTCAAAAAGGGATATTCAGTAGGATTAGGAAGATAGTCGGTAGGTTTAGGAAGAAGTGAGTATAGGATTTGGACCAAAAGTTCTTTAGCAATAGACTTTCGGTTGTTGAGTGAATGTAAATGTCAGCACATATGAAGAGTCAGTCACTATGTTGAACTGGGGAAAATATGTAGAAAAGCAGATATCAATAGAAACATTACGAAATCAGGCAAAGTATAAAGTGAGTGATAGAATTAGACATTTTCAACAGGGTTGAGTTTGAATATATAAATTAGGAAAAAAACAAATATGTAGTCACCAATAGGATTGACAATTGACAGCATTAGGCAACCTGGACATGGATCTTTTTAGAAATCCATGTTCACTTTCCATTTAGGCTTTGGTACAATCATAAGTGTGACCTTTCCATTTTTTGTCCAGAATATTACTGTGATAATGAGGTGACATGAGTATTTCTTTCACCATTTCTGGGAGCAATATATTGAAGATGTAAAATGAGAATCGGGGGTACAAAGAGGTGTACCCTGTTTTTAGGAACATAGAGAAAAAGCATGAATAGACCACACTGTGAATAAATAATATAACTTTTTTGAACTTTAAATAATGAATTGAACTGATATCTGAAAAATTAATGGAAATCGTATATTGATATACAATCATTCATTCCAACCAGGTATATATGTAATGGAAATATTTGTGTTTAGGTTTATCATAAAGAGTGTGTGAGTTTTGCTTCAAAATGATTATGGAAATTCAAAATAATGTGTTTGGAAAGAAGTCTCATGAAAAGACCAGTCAAGAATACCCTGACAATACATGTGTTCTGAAGCAAGAAGTGGTTAAAGTTGAAACAAATGCTTATTAATTTGTGAACTTGTGGATGAAATGTATATCTTGTGATGTGCAAAAACTGAAGAAACACTAATGTACCAGTGTCGAATACAAATGAATGACAAATTACATATCATGTCCCATAGAAGTCTACTTGCATTGATGTTAGACTGGGTCAGTTACTGTAGAATAATTAGGATTTGTATGCACCATTCACTGAAGTTAGTTTTCAGTACTAGGAAACAAATATGTATTTCAGGTGGATGAATATTTCTGATTATCATCTTGTGAAAAGTGGATTATAAATCCACATACATGAACATGAATGAATTTAGAGAGTGTATATTAGACACATATATTTCATATTTTGAAAAATTTGCAGAGTATATCTATATCTATATCTGTATATACACACACACACACACAACACTCACAGACATTAAAAGTACCAATATAAATGCCAATCGAAATTCATCAGTAAATATGTATCATCCACAAATGCAAAAATATTTATTTTACTGAACATGAGTTAATGTATAATGTTGTTCTACTAGGACGCTCTCCTATAGGTTGAATTTTCATTTGCAACAGCATTTAGGAGGAGTGAACTCTTCTCACAATTTGTATCTGCCAAGACAGCCACCTCACAAAAATGTACGTGTGATACCTGGTAGGATTCTATATATGCATATAAATATACATGTGTGAATAGACTACAGAAAAAGGAAACAAGAATTCACATATTTGTTAAGTTTAAAACACATGGAGAATATTTCAAATAAATTTGACTAGATTTATAACTCCTACCTTATATAATGCAAATGTCAAGTCCAACTATACAACATGTCTCCTCTGAAGTACTTGTATTTCTAATGTGTTGGGTTAATTTTCTCCATTATATTAGGATGAATAGTCTGAGTCTACTAGGTATGGGTTAGTGTCAGGGATTCAGTATTTCGAATGGAAAATTGGAAAATGAATCCAATGTGTATGTAAATATATGCTGCACAAATATCCTCCCGCTCTCATCCAGAACAATGCCTTGACATTACCTTCACCCCAAGTAAGACACAATTAGAGGAGAAGAGTTACAAAATCAGTGAATACATATCTGGAATGGAAAATGCTCAGGAGTTCACAACCTTGGAGGTGGTAGAGGAGTTTCCAAAACTAAGGGACAGGGTAAACACTCAACAAACATGGAGCTCTGCTGGCCTAAAAACTTTTTGAGAAACTGCCTCTGAGCTTCCACACTTGAAATATATGTAGTTTTCTGGAGATTTGGCTTCCTCTGTAGTGAGACCATCAAAGCTGGGTCTGCATCTATGTGACCTGGAGGACATGGTTTCTTATTTTCCAATGAACAAGATGAAGCAGTGCTGAATCCTCTCTTTGTAGGTAATCTGAGGCCACTGGGGACTAAGTGTCTCCCCGTGTGGACTGTGAAGCCATTTGGTCCTCTTCCACTTTTTGTGGTGTTTTTGCTGCTGCACTGTGAGTTTGGTATTTGTTTCACGAAATACTAGGAGCTAAACTGGGACACAGTGCTGGAGGGAGTTCTGTCACGTGTGGTGGGTCAGGGTCTGCAAGAGAATGCACCAACTAGGCTCCTATCTCTCACACCTTGCCACATTGCCCCCTTGTCCATATCAACCTGATTCTTAATTTTCCTCTGAAAACTCTCCATATAACAAGATGCCTTTACATATAAGGGTCTGTTGGCTGCACCATGTCAGTTACAAGCCATTTGGAATCCAATGGTAGATCCACATGGCCCTACCACGGATGTTTTATCAAACACCTCCCCACCACTGCTCTAGACCCACTACTCAGCAGGCTCCAAATTTCTGGCATCTCTGTTCTACACCATTTTCCTGAAACTCAGTAAATCAAGGCACTGTCTGGTATACTCATGATCAGCAACAGGACATCCAATGTTTCTCCAGTGCCACCTGGTCATAGGAATTTCAAAAATTTCATGGTATTTATCTAGCCATTTTTCAAGCATGAAGTTGGAGGCACTGTGGGTTTCAGTTCATTCAGCAAACATTAAATGGTGAGGAAGCTCATTTCAATGAAATCTCTGGAGAACTCTCACAGGCATGGCTTCCCAAAGAGTGGACAAAAGGTCACATTAGGCCAGGCCCATTGAGGTCTACAATGTGAGGTCCATGTGTGTTTTGACTCTCAACTATGGCTGCCATTTCTTTAAGAATAAAATCATGTGATATCCTTGCTGAGATTCCCAGGCCTCTGTGGAAATCCACCTGGGGCCTAGGTCTCAGTTTCCAAGAGCGACTTTCATGCGTGGCCTCTTAAAATCCCAACAAAATTCATGGCAATGCTTCTCTGAGTTCAGTTCCAAAACCCAGTCTCTAAGGGGAATCACACCAGAGTTCAAGCCCACGTGGACCCAGTCATTTTTTCCAATGCCACACAAATGACCAAAATTAAAACCAAAACACTCCCACATGGCCCTCATCTTATTTCATATAGTCAATCATCTTAACCTCTGGCTGGAGGTTTCCATGAGGGGCGCAGCCCAAGACAGTGTCCAAAATCAGCTCGTTTGCCCCTAATTTGTCTAAAGTCAGGGTAGCCTGGACACCGTTTCTGTGAACCAGGAGTGAACAAATAAGCCTGCCGTTAATACTGCTGTGTTTCTCCAATTTGAGGCCTACTGATTTTAGGTATCGATTCTTTAGGTGATTTAGAGTCATGCGAAAACACAAGTACCTCTGCAGGGCTTTGAAGAACTCATTTGACCCAAAGAATCCCTATTGTCATTTGATGGAGTGCAGGAACCTAACAGAGGAAGGCAAGAGACTTCATCCACAATGAATGAAATTTTTTGCCATTTTGGTTTTGGAAGCTCACATGGGATCATTCTTAAGATCCATCAGGTGCTGAGAATCTAAGTCACAGCCACACACAGGCCCAAGAGGCTGATAAAGACACATCCCTTTCCAAAGCAATTAAGCAAAGAGCCACAGGTGAGGCCCATTCATTTCCATTTGTAAACTGTTTTCTTCAGGCTTCACAAAGGGGTGGCCTGAGGCAAAGACCTTCCTGACATTCAGTGCAACACAACAATAAGTAAGCAAAAGGCCCAAAGCAGGGTTTCTGCACTGAGACTTTCCTGGTCACATTGATATCTGAGTTTTCTGAGATGCTCGCCATTCTCTTCAGCTATCCAGTACATGGCCATGTCACAGAGCTTGGAGGTGGTACATATTTTGGACACAAATCCATGAGCCTATTCTGGAGAGTGGCCAGAATTCAGGAAGAAAACTACAACTTAGAAAGATAGCAGGTGTTGCACATCGATAAGACAAGCTGCAGTCCATTCATATATTGGGCATGGGAAGATTTATACTAGACAGGACACATCCATTAATGCATTCTCTTTTCTAATGTCTACAACAACGGACACAGTGGGATACACAGAAACAGAAACACTCGCCGTGTCAAATGACTTACTAGAAACTGTCCACTCCAAACCAAACAAACCGCCTTTTCTATCTATTCTCAGAACATGAGACAAAACAACAAACCCACACCCACTCCCACAAAGGCACCTCCTTCCCCCAAGTACGTCTGTGACTATCCGGAGTGTCCTCTGACTGGTGGGCCATACTATGTTCCCCCGAAATGGCCTGTCTTCTCTCAGATCTTGATTCCTCGACCCACTCTGTGAAGATGTCAGGAAAAAGTGGTTAGCCACTACCTGTTTTCTCAGGAAAGGTCCATCTTCAGAGCTCTCCTGGCATTTGGCCATCCTCACATCATTAGGTACCAAGAAAACTGACTCTGTCCTTGGTAAATCCAAACAAGTGAGCCCACTGGGACTGGGACTGGGACTGCCTCTGGGTGCCTGGCTTCTTGGATACCAAGTTCAGAGAGTTCCATCACCAAACAAATGAGGTATGTCACATTCTTTGGAACTGAATGAGGTCACTGCCTTGGCAACCACTTTGTCCTAACAGTTGCTTCCAAGGGTAACATAAGATGGAGGTTGCCCCTACTTCCTGTGACACTTTCATAAGGTAGAATGTATATCACTATTGGCACCCAGGAACAGCTCTCCACTCAGCCCTGGTTTGGTCCATCTTCTGTACAATAAGAAGAGAGAGAGGCAGATTCAGACACATCCCTTCATCCTGACCAGGTTGTTTGCCATGGAAGATGACTTTTGCTCTCTCAGGTGCTTCATACCTGCCTACAACTTCTCCAGGTATCATTTGTGCATGGACATTTGAGGTTCTCATCAGGTGGAAGGTCCCCAACTTTCCTGTATTGTAAAAACCACTCTGTCCCTGCTCTTCTGTAAAATGATTGAGGGAACAGTGTATACTTGGGGTTAAAAACAGGTTTGATATGGGTTACGAGTGATTCTGTGTGATGAATAATGGTATTGGGAACCTGCAATATTTACAAGAATATAGAGGTGAAATATAAGTAGAAAAACAGAAATCTAGGTATGATTTAAAGCCCAGAAGGGTTTTGCCCTTGATTGGGATACTTAGCTTTGAATGATGTTCTGCAAAGATGCCTCAGATAATTCGATATACAATGGCATAGGACCTTGTACATTGGATGATTGAATTTAGAGAGAACATCCAGTCAAAAAGGGATATTCAATAGGATTAGGAAGATAGTCGGTAGGTTTAGGAAGAAGAGTGAGTATAGAATTTGGACCAAAAGTTCTTTAGCAATAGACTTTCGGTTGTTGAGTGAATGTAAATGTCAGCACATATGAAGAGTCAGTCACTATGTTGAACTGGGGAAAATATGTAGAAAAGCAGATATCAATAGAAATATTAGGAAATCAGGCAATGTATAAAGTTAGTGATAGAATTAGACATTTTCAACAGGGTTGAGTTTGAATATATAAATTAGGAAAAAAACAAATATGTAGTCACCAATAGGATTGACAATTGACAGCATTAGGCAACCTGGACATGGATCTTTTTAGAAATCCATGTTCACTTTCCATTTAGGCTTTGGTACAATCATAAGTGTGACCTTTCCATTTTTTGTCCAGAATATTACTGTGATAATGAGGTGACATGAGTATTTCTTTCACCATTTCTGGGAGCAATATATTGAAGATGTAAAATGAGAATCGGGGTTACAAAGAGGTGTACCCTGTTTCTAGGAATACAGAGAAAAAGCATGAATAGACCATACTGTGAATAAATAATATAACTTTATTGAACTTTAAATAATGAATTGAACTGATATCTGAAAAATTAAAGGAAATCGTATATTGATATACAATCATTCATTCCAACCAGGTATATATGTAATGGAAATATTTGTGTTTTGGTTTATCATGAAGAGTGTGTGACGTTTGCTTCAAAATGATTATGGAAATTCAAAATAATGTTTTTGGAAAGAAGTCTCATGAAAAGACCAGTCAAGAAACCCTGACAATACATGTGTTCTGAAGCAAGAAGTGGTGAAAGTTGAAACAAATGCATATTGATTTGTGAACTTGTGGATGAAATGTATATCCTGTGATGTGCAAAAACTGAAGAAACAATAATGTACCAGTGTCGAATACAAATGAATGACAAATTACATATCATGTCCCATAGGAGTCTACTTGCATTGATGTTAGACTGGGTCAGTTACTGTAGAATAATTAGGATTTGTATGCACCATTCACTGAAGTTAGTTTTCAGTACTAGGAAACAAATATGTATTTCAGGTGGATGAATATTTCTGATTATCATCTTGTGAAAAGTGGATTATAAATCCACATACATGAACATGAATGAATTTAGAGAGTGTATATTAGACACATATATTTCATATTTTGAAAAATTTGGAGGGTATATCTATATCTATATCTATATCTATACACACACACACACACACACACACACACACACACACAACTCACAGACATTAAAAAGTACCAATATAAATGCCAATCGAAATTCATCAGTAAATATGTATCATCCACAAATGCAAAAATATTTATTTTACTGAACATGAGCTAATGAATAATGTTGTTCTACTAGGACGCTTTCCTATAAGTTGAATTTTCATTTCCAACAGCATTTAGGAGGAGTGAACTCTTCTCACAATTTGTATCTGCCAAGACAGCCACCTCACAAAAATGTACGTGTGATACCTGGTAGGATTCTATATATGCATATAAATATACATGTGTGAATAGACTACAGAAAAAGGAAACAAAAATTCACATATTTGTTAAGTTTAAAACACATGGAGAATATTTCAAATAAATTTGACTAGATTTATAACTCCTACCTTATATAATGCAAATGTCAAGTCCAACTATACAACATGTCTCCTCTGAAGTACTTGTATTTCTAATGTGTTGGGTTAATTTTCTCCATTATATTAGGATGAATAGTCTGAGTCTACTAGGTATGGGTTAGTGTCAGGGATTCAGTATTTCGAATGGAAAATTGGAAAATGAATCCAATGTGTATGTAAATATATGCTGCACAAATATCCTCCCGCTCTCATCCAGAACAATGCCTTGACATTACCTTCACCCCAAGTAAGACACAATTAGAGGAGAAGAGTTACAAAATCAGTGAATACATATCTGGAATGGAAAATGCTCAGGAGTTCACAACCTTGGAGGTGGTAGAGGAGTTTCCTAAACTAAGGGACAGGGTAAACACTCCACAAACATGGAGCTCTGCTGGCCTAAAAACTTTTTGAGAAACTGCCTCTGAGCTTCCACACTTGAAATATATGTTGTTTTCAGGAGATTTGGCTTCCTCTGTAGTGAGAACATCAAAGCTGGGTCTGCATCTATGTGACCTGGAGGACATGGTTTCTTATTTTCCAATGAACAAGATGAAGCAGTGCTGAATCCTCTCTTTGTAGGTAAACTGAGGCCACTGGGGACTAAGTGTCTCACCGTGTATACTGTGAAGCCATTTGGTCCTCTTCCACTTTTTGTGGTGTTTTTGCTGCTGCACTGTGAGTTTGGTATTTGTTTCACGAAATACTAGGAGCTAAACTGGGACACAGTGCTGGAGGGAGTTCTGTCACGTGTGGTGGGTCAGGGTCTGCAAGAGAATGCACCAACTAGGCTCCTATCTCTCACAGCTTGCCCCATTGCCCCCTTGTCCATATCAACCTGATTCTTAATTTTCCTCTGAAAACTCTCCATATAACAAGATGCCTTTATATATAAGGGTCTGTTGGCTGCACCATGTCAGTTACAAGCCATTTGGAATCCAATGGTAGATCCACATGGCCCTACCACGGATGTTTTATCAAACACCACCCCACCACTGCTCTAGACACACTACTCAGCAGGCTCCAAATTTCTGGCATCTCTGTTCTACACCATTTTCATGAAACTCAGTAAATCAAGGCACTGTCTGGTATACTCATGATCAGCAACAGGACATCCAATGTTTCTCCAGTGCCACCTGGTCATAGGAATTTCAAAAATTTCATGGTATTTATCTAGCCATTTTTCAAGCATGAAGTTGGAGGCACTGTGGGTTTCAGTTCATTCAGCAAACATTAAATGGTGAGGAAGCTCATTTCAATGAAATCTCTGGAGAACTCTCACAGGCATGGCTTCCCAAAGAGTGGACAAAAGGTCACATTAGGCCAGGCCCATTGAGGTCTACAATGTGAGGTCCATGTGTGTTTTGACTCTCAACTATGGCTGCCATTTCTTTAAGAATAAAATCATGTGATATCCTTGCTGAGATTCCCAGGCCTCTGTGGAAATCCAACCGGGGCCTAGGTCTCAGTTTCCAAGAGCGACTTTCATGCGTGGCCTCTTAAAATCCCAACAAAATTCATGGCAATGCTTCTCTGAGTTCAGTTCCAAAACCCAGTCTCTAAGGGGAATCACACCAGAGTTCAAGCCCACGTGGACCCAGTCATTTTTTTCCAATGCCACACAAATGACCAAAATTAAAACCAAAACACTCCCACATGGCCCTCATCTTATTTCATATAGTCAATCATCTTAACCTCTGGCTGGAGGTTTCCATGAGGGGCGCAGCCCAAGACAGTGTCCAAAATCAGCTCGTTTGCCCCTCATTTGTCTAAAGTCAGGGTAGCCTGGACACCGTTTCTGTGAACCAGGAGTGAACAAATAAGCCTGCCGTTAATACTTCTGTGTTTCTCCAATTTGAGGCCTACTGATTTTAGGTATCGATTCTTTAGGTTATTTAGAGTCATGCGAAAACACAAGTACCTCTGCAGGGCTTTGAAGAACTCATTTGACCCAAAGAATCCCTATTGTCATTTGATGGAGTGCAGGAACCTAACAGAGGAAGGCAAGAGACTTCATCCACAATGAATGAAATTTTTTGCCATTTTGGTTTTGGAAGCTCACATGGGATCATTCTTAAGATCCATCAGGTGCTGAGAATCTAAGTCACAGCCACACACAGGCCCAAGAGGCTGATAAAGACACATCCCTTTCCAAAGCAATTAAGCAAAGAGCCACAGGTGAGGCCCATTCATTTCCATTTGAAAACTGTTTTCTTCAGGCTTCACAAAGGCGTGGCCTGAGGCAAAGACCTTCCTGACATTCAGTGCAACACAACAATAAGTAAGCAAAAGGCCCAAAGCAGGGTTTCTGCACTGAGACTTTCCTGGTCACATTGATATCTGAGTTTTCTGAGATGCTCGCCATTCTCTTCAGCTATCCAGTACATGGCCATGTCACAGAGCTTGGAGGTGGTACATATTTTGGACACAAATCCATGAGCCTATTCTGGAGAGTGGCCAGAATTCAGGAAGAAAACTACAACTTAGAAAGATAGCAGGTGTTGCACATCGATAAGACAAGCTGCAGTCCATTCATATATTGGGCATGGGAAGATTTATACTAGACAGGACACATCCATTAATGCATTCTCTTTTCTAATGTCTACAACAACGGACACAGTGGGATACACAGAAACAGAAACACTCGCCATGTCAAATGACTTACTAGAAACTGTCCACTCCAAACCAAACAAACCGCCTTTTCTATCTATTCTCAGAACATGAGAGAAAACAACAAACCCACACCCACTCCCACAAAGGCACCTCCTTCCCCCAAGTACGTCTGTGACTATCCGGAGTGTCCTCTGACTGGTGGGCCATACTATGTTCCCCCGAAATGGCCTGTCTTCTCTCAGATCTTGTTTCCTTGACCAACTCTGTGAAGATGTCAGGAAAAAGTGGTTAGCCACTACCTGTTTTCTCAGGAAAGGTCCACCTTCAGAGCTCTCCTGGCATTTGGCCATCCTCACATCATTAGGTACCAAGAAAACTGACTCTGTCCTTGGTAAATCCAAACAAGTGAGCCCACTGGGACTGGGACTGGGACTGCCTCTGGGTGCCTGGCTTCTTGGATACCAAGTTCAGAGAGTTCCATCACCAAGGAAATGAGGTATGTCACATTCTTTGGAACTGAATGAGGTCACTGCCTTGGCAACCACTTTGTCCTAACAGTTGCTTCCAAGGGTAACATAAGATGGAGGTTGCCCCTACTTCCTGTGACACTTTCATAAGGTAGAATGTATATCACCATTGGCACCCGGGAACAGCTCTCCACTCAGCCCTGGTTTGGTCCATCTTCTGTACAATAAGAAGAGAGAGAGGCAGATTCAGACACATCCCTTCATCCTGACCAGGTTGTTTGCCATGGAAGATGACTTTTGCTCTCTCAGGTGCTTCATACCTGCCTACAACTTCTCCAGGTATCATTTGTGCATGGACATTTGAGGTTCTCATCAGGTGGAAGGTCCCCAACTTTCCTGTATTGTAAGAACCACTCTGTCCCTGCTCTTCTGTAAAATGATTGAGGGAACAGTGTATACTTGGGGTTAAAAACAGGTTTGATATGGGTTACGAGTGATTCTGTGTGATGAATAATGGTATTGGGAACCTGCAATATTTACAAGAATATAGAGGTGAAATATAAGTAGGAAAACAGAAATCTAGGTATGATTTGAAGCCCAGAAGGGTTTTGCCCTTGATTGGGATAGTTAGCTTTGAAAGATGTTCTGCAAAGATGCCTCAGATAATTCGATATACAATGGCATAGGACCTTGTACATTGGATGATTGAATTTAGAGAGAACATCCAGTCAAAAAGGGATATTCAATAGGATTAGGAAGATAGTCGGTAGGTTTAGGAAGAAGAGTGAGTATAGAATTTGGACCAAAAGTTCTTTAGCAATAGACTTTCGGTTGTTGAGTGAATGTAAATGTCAGCACATATGAAGAGTCAGTCACTATGTTGAACTGGGGAAAATATGTAGAAAAGCAGATATCAATAGAAATATTAGGAAATCAGGCAAAGTATAAAGTTAGTGATAGAATTAGACATTTTCAACAGGGTTGAGTTTGAATATATAAATTAGGAAAAAAACAAATATGTAGTCACCAATAGGATTGACAATTGACAGCATTAGGCAACCTGGACATGGATGTTTTTAGAAATCC
Organism: Callospermophilus lateralis; assembly: GCF_048772815.1. Taxonomy (NCBI): domain Eukaryota; kingdom Metazoa; phylum Chordata; class Mammalia; order Rodentia; family Sciuridae; genus Callospermophilus; species Callospermophilus lateralis. The sequence goes on along the minus strand of NW_027513588.1, from coordinate 142,187 downwards.
ATGTTCACTTTCCATTTAGGCTTTGGTACAATCATAAGTGTGACCTTTCCATTTTTTGTCCAGAATATTACTGTGATAATGAGGTGACATGAGTATTTCTTTCACCATTTCTGGGAGCAATATATTGAAGATGTAAAATGAGAATCGGGGTTACAAAGAGGTGTACCCTGTTTCTAGGAATATAGAGAAAAAGCATGAATAGACCATACTGTGAATAAATAATATAACTTTATTGAACTTTAAATAATGAATTGAACTGATATCTGAAAAATTAAAGGAAATCGTATATTGATATACAATCATTCATTCCAAACAGGTATATATGTAATGGAAATATTTGTGTTTTGGTTTATCATGAAGAGTGTGTGACCTTTGCTTCAAAATGATTATGGAAATTCAAAATAATGTTTTTGGAAAGAAGTCTCATGAAAAGACCAGTCAAGAAACCCTGACAATACATGTGTTCTGAAGCAAGAAGTGGTGAAAGTTGAAACAAATGCTTATTAATTTGTGAACTTGTGGATGAAATGTATATCCTGTGATGTGCAAAAACTGAAGAAACAATAATGTACCAGTGTCGAATACAAATGAATGACAAATTACATATCATGTCCCATAGGAGTCTACTTGCATTGATGTTAGACTGGGTAAGTTACTGTAGAAATAATTAGGATTTGTATGCACCATTCACAATGAAGTTAGTTTTCAGTACTAGGAAACAAATATGTATTTCAGTGGATGAATATTTCTGATTATCATCTTGTGAAAAGTGGATTATAAATCCACATACATGAACATGAATGAATTTAGAGAGTGTATATTAGACACATATATTTCATATTTTGAAAAATTTGGAGGGTATATCTATATCTATATCTATATCTATACACACACACACACACACACAACACACACACAACTCACAGACATTAAAAAGTACCAATATAAATGCCAATCGAAATTCATCAGTAATATGTATCATCCACAAATGCAAAAATATTTATTTTACTGAACATGAGCTAATGAATAATGTTGTTCTACTAGGACGCTTTCCTATAAGTTGAATTTTCATTTCCAACAGCATTTAGGAGGAGTGAACTCTTCTCACAATTTGTATCTGCCAAGACAGCCACCTCACAAAAATGTACGTGTGATACCTGGTAGGATTCTATATATGCATATAAATATACATGTGTGAATAGACTACAGAAAAAGGAAACAAAAATTCACATATTTGTTAAGTTTAAAACACATGGAGAATATTTCAAATAAATTTGACTAGATTTATAACTCCTACCTTATATAATGCAAATGTCAAGTCCAACTATACAACATGTCTCCTCTGAAGTACTTGTATTTCTAATGTGTTGGGTTAATTTTCTCCATTATATTAGGATGAATAGTCTGAGTCTACTAGGTATGGGTTAGTGTCAGGGATTCAGTATTTCGAATGGAAAATTGGAAAATGAATCCAATGTGTATGTAAATATATGCTGCACAAATATCCTCCCGCTCTCATCCAGAACAATGCCTTGACATTACCTTCACCCCAAGTAAGACACAATTAGAGGAGAAGAGTTACAAAATCAGTGAATACATATCTGGAATGGAAAATGCTCAGGATTTCACAACCTTGGAGGTGGTAGAGGAGTTTCCAAAACTAAGGGACAGGGTAAACACTCCACAAACATGGAGCTCTGCTGGCCTAAAAACTTTTTGAGAAACTGCCTCTGAGCTTCCACACTTGAAATATATGTTGTTTTCAGGAGATTTGGCTTCCTCTGTGGTGAGAACATCAAAGCTGGGTCTGCATCTATGTGACCTGGAGGACATGGTTTCTTATTTTCCAATGAACAAGATGAAGCAGTGCTGAATCCTCTCTTTGTAGGTAAACTGAGGCCACTGGGGACTCAGTGTCTCCCCGTGTGGACTGTGAAGCCATTTGGTCCTCTTCCACTTTTTGTGGTCTTTTTGCTGCTGCACTGTGAGTTTGGTATTTGTTTCACGAAATACTAGGAGCTAAACTGGGACACAGTGCTGGAGGGAGTTCTGTCACGTGTGGTGGGTCAGGGTCTGCAAGAGAATGCACCAACTAGGCTCCTATCTCTCACAGCTTGCCCCATTGCCCCCTTGTCCATATCAACCTGATTCTTAATTTTCCTCTGAAAACTCTCCATATAAAAAGATGCCTTTATATATAAGGGTCTGTTGGCTGCACCATGTCAGTTACAAGCCATTTGGAATCCAATGGTAGATCCACATGGCCCTACCACGGATGTTTTATCAAACACCTCCCCACCACTGCTCTAGACCCACTACTCAGCAGGCTCCAAATTTCTGGCATCTCTGTTCTACACCATTTTCATGAAACTCAGTAAATCAAGGCACTGTCTGGTATACTCATGATCAGCAACAGGACATCCAATGTTTCTCCAGTGCCACCTGGTCATAGGAATTTCAAAAATTTCATGGTATTTATCTAGCCATTTTTCAAGCATGAAGTTGGAGGCACTGTGGGTTTCAGTTCATTCAGCAAACATTAAATGGTGAGGAAGCTCATTTCAATGAAATCTCTGGAGAACTCTCACAGGCATGGCTTCCCAAAGAGTGGACAAAAGGTCACATTAGGCCAGGCCCATTGAGGTCTACAATGTGAGGTCCATGTGTGTTTTGACTCTCAACTATGGCTGCCATTTCTTTAAGAATAAAATCATGTGATATCCTTGCTGAGATTCCCAGGCCTCTGTGGAAATCCACCCGGGGCCTAGGTCTCAGTTTCCAAGAGCGACTTTCATGCGTGGCCTCTTAAAATCCCAACAAAATTCATGGCAATGCTTCTCTGAGTTCAGTTCCAAAACCCAGTCTCTAAGGGGAATCACACCAGAGTTCAAGCCCACGTGGACCCAGTCATTTTTTTCCAATGCCACACAAATGACCAAAATTAAAACCAAAACACTCCCACATGGCCCTCATCTTATTCCAGATAGTCAATCATCTTAACCTCTGGCTGGAGGTTTCCATGAGGGGCGCAGCCAATGACAGTGTCCAAAATCAGCTCGTTTGCCCCTCATTTGTCTAAAGTCAGGGTAGCCTGGACACCGTTTCTGTGAACCAGGAGTGAACAAATAAGCCTGCCGTTAATACTTCTGTGTTTCTCCAATTTGAGGCCTACTGATTTTAGGTATCGATTCTTTAGGTGATTTAGAGTCATGCGAAAACACAAGCACCTCTGCAGGGCTTTGAAGAACTCATTTGACCCAAAGAATCCCTATTGTCATTTGATGGAGTGCAGGAACCTAACAGAGGAAGGCAAGAGACTTCATCCACAATGAATGAAATTTTTTGCCATTTTGGTTTTGGAAGCTCACATGGGATCATTCTTAAGATCCATCAGGTGCTGAGAATCTAAGTCACAGCCACACACAGGCCCAAGAGGCTGATAAAGACACATCCCTTTCCAAAGCAATTAAGCAAAGAGCCACAGGTGAGGCCCATTCATTTCCATTTGAAAACTGTTTTCTTCAGGCTTCACAAAGGGGTGGCCTGAGGCAAAGACCTTCCTGACATTCAGTGCAACACAACAATAAGTAAGCAAAAGGCCCAAAGCAGGGTTTCTGCACTGAGACTTTCCTGGTCACACTGATATCTGAGTTTTCTGAGATGCTCGCCATTCTCTTCAGCTATCCAGTACATGGCCATGTCACAGAGCTTGGAGGTGGTACATATTTTGGACACAAATCCATGAGCCTATTCTGGAGAGTGGCCAGAATTCAGGAAGAAAACTACAACTTAGAAAGATAGCAGGTGTTACACATCGATAAGACAAGCTGCAGTCCATTCATATATTGGGCATGGGAAGATTTATACTAGACAGGACACATCCATTAATGCATTCTCTTTTCTAATGTCTACAACAACGGACACAGTGGGATACACAGAAACAGAAACACTCGCCGTGTCAAATGACTTACTAGAAACTGTCCACTCCAAACCAAACAAACCGCCTTTTCTATCTATTCTCAGAACATGAGACAAAACAACAAACCCACACCCACTCCCACAAAGGCACCTCCTTCCCCCAAGTACGTCTGTGACTATCCGGAGTGTCCTCTGACTGGTGGGCCATACTATGTTCCCCCGAAATGGCCTGTCTTCTCTCAGATCTTGTTTCCTTGACCAACTCTGTGAAGATGTCAGGAAAAAGTGGTTAGCCACTACCTGTTTTCTCAGGAAAGGTCCATCTTCAGAGCTCTCCTGGCATTTGGCCATCCTCACATCATTAGGTACCAAGAAAACTAACTCTGTCCTTGGTAAATCCAAACAAGTGAGCCCACTGGGACTGGGACAGGGACTGCCTCTGGGTGCCTGGCTTCTTGGATACCAAGTTCAGAGAGTTCCATCACCATGGAAATGAGGTATGTCACATTCTTTGGAACTGAATGAGGTCACTGCCTTGGCAACCACTTTGTCCTAACAGTTGCTTCCAAGGGTAACATAAGATGGAGGTTGCCCCTACTTCCTGTGACACTTTCATAAGGTAGAATGTATATCACCATTGGCACCCGGGAACAGCTCTCCACTCAGCCCTGGTTTGGTCCATCTTCTGTACAATAAGAAGAGAGAGAGGCAGATTCAGACACATCCCTTCATCCTGACCAGGTTGTTTGCCATGGAAGATGACTTTTGCTCTCTCAGGTGCTTCATACCTGCCTACAACTTCTCCAGGTATCATTTGTGCATGGACATTTGAGGTTCTCATCAGGTGGAAGGTCCCCAACTTTCCTGTATTGTAAGAACCACTCTGTCCCTGCTCTTCTGTAAAATGATTGAGGGAACAGTGTATACTTGGGGTTAAAAACAGGTTTGATTTGAGTTACGAGTGATTCTGTGTGATGAATAATGGTATTGGGAACCTGCAATATTTACAAGAATATAGAAGTGAAATATAAGTAGGAAAACAGAAATCTAGGTATGATTTGAAGCCCAGAAGGGTTTTGCCCTTGATTGGGATACTTAGCTTTGAATGATGTTCTGCAAAGATGCCTCAGATAATTCGTTATACAATGGCATAGGACCTTGTACTATGGATGATTGAATTTAGAGAGAACATCCAGTCAAAAAGGGATATTCAATAGGATTAGGAAGATAGTCGGTAGGTTTAGGAAGAAGAGTGAGTATAGAATTTGGACCAAAAGTTCTTTAGCAATAGACTTTCGGTTGTTGAGTGAATGTAAATGTCAGCACATATGAAGAGTCAGTCACTATGTTGAACTGGGGAAAATATGTAGAAAAGCAGATATCAATAGAAATATTAGGAAATCAGGCAAAGTATAAAGTGAGTGATAGAATTAGACATTTTCAACAGGGTTGAGTTTGAATATATAAATTAGGAAAAAAACAAATATGTAGTCACCAATAGGATTGACAATTGACAGCATTAGGCAACCTGGACATGGATGTTTTTAGAAATCCATGTTCACTTTCCATTTAGGCTTTGGTACAATCATAAGTGTGACCTTTCCATTTTTTGTCCAGAATATTACTGTGATAATGAGGTGACATGAGTATTTCTTTCACCATTTCTGGGAGCAATATATTGAAGATGTAAAATGAGAATCGGGGTTACAAAGAGGTGTACCCTGTTTCTAGGAATATAGAGAAAAAGCATGAATAGACCATACTGTGAATAAATAATATAACTTTTTTGAACTTTAAATAATGAACTGAACTGATATCTGAAAAATTAAAGGAAATCGTATATTGATATACAATCATTCATTCCAACCAGGTATATATGTAATGGAAATATTTGTGTTTTGGTTTATCATGAAGAGTGTGTGACGTTTGCTTCAAAATGATTATGGAAATTCAAAATAATGTTTTTGGAAAGAAGTCTCATGAAAAGACCAGTCAAGAAACCCTGACAATACATGTGTTCTGAAGCAAGAAGTGGTGAAAGTTGAAACAAATGCTTATTAATTTGTGAACTTGTGGATGAAATGTATATCCTGTGATGTGCAAAAACTGAAGAAACAATAATGTACCAGTGTCGAATACAAATGAATGACAAATTACATATCATGTCCCATAGGAGTCTACTTGCATTGATGTTAGACTGGGTAGGTTACTGTAGAATAATTAGGATTTGTATGCACCATTCACTGAAGTTAGTTTTCAGTACTAGGAAACTAATATGTATTTCAGGTGGATGAATATTTCTGATTATCATCTTGTGAAAAGTGGATTATAAATCCACATACATGAACATGAATGAATTTAGAGAGTGTATATTAGACACATATATTTCATATTTTGAAAAATTTGCAGAGTATATCTATATCTATATCTGTATATACACACACACACACACAACACTCACAGACATTAAAAAGTACCAATATAAATGCCAATCGAAATTCATCAGTAAATATGTATCATCCACAAATGCAAAAATATTTATTTTACTGAACATGAGTTAATGTATAATGTTGTTCTACTAGGACGCTCTCCTATAGGTTGAATTTTCATTTCCAACAGCATTTAGGAGCAGTGAACTCTTCTCACAATTTGTATCTGCCAAGACAGCCACCTCACAAAAATGTACGTGTGATACCTGGTAGGATTCTATATATGCATATAAATATACATGTGTGAATAGACTACAGAAAAAGGAAACAAAAATTCACATATTTGTTAAGTTTAAAACACATGGAGAATATTTCAAATAAATTTGACTAGATTTATAACTCCTACCTTATATAATGCAAATGTCAAGTCCAACTATACAACATGTCTCCACTGAAGTACTAGTATTTCTAATGTGTTGGGTTAATTTTCTCCATTATATTAGGATGAATAGTCTGAGTCTACTAGGTATGGGTTAGTGTCAGGGATTCAGTATTTCGAATGGAAAATTGGAAAATGAATCCAATGTGTATGTAAATATATGCTGCACAAATATCCTCCCGCTCTCATCCAGAACAATGCCTTGACATTACCTTCACCCCAAGTAAGACACAATTAGAGGAGAAGAGTTACAAAATCAGTGAATACATATCTGGAATGGAAAATGCTCAGGAGTTCACAACCTTGGAGGTGGTAGAGGAGTTTCCAAAACTAAGGGACAGGGTAAACACTCCACAAACATGGAGCTCTGCTGGCCTAAAAACTTTTTGAGAAACTGCCTCTGAGCTTCCACACTTGAAATATATGTTGTTTTCAGGAGATTTGGCTTCCTCTGTAGTGAGAACATCAAAGCTGGGTCTGCATCTATGTGACCTGGAGGACATGGTTTCTTATTTTCCAATGAACAAGATGAAGCAGTGCTGAATCCTCTCTTTGTAGGTAAACTGAGGCCACTGGGGACTAAGTGTCTCCCCGTGTGGACTGTGAAACCATTTGGTCCTCTTCCACTTTTTGTGGTGTTTTTGCTGCTGCACTGTGAGTTTGGTATTTGTTTCACGAAATACTAGGAGCTAAACTGGGACACAGTGCTGGAGGGAGTTCTGTCACGTGTGGTGGGTCAGGGTCTGCAAGAGAATGCACCAACTAGGCTCCTGTCTCTCACAGCTTGCCCCATTGCCCCCTTGTCCATATCAACCTGATTCTTAATTTTCCTCTGAAAACTCTCCATATAACAAGATGCCTTTATATATAAGGGTCTGTTGGCTGCACCATGTCAGTTACAAGCCATTTGGAATCCAATGGTAGATCCACATGGCCCTACCACGGATGTTTTATCAAACACCTCCCCACCACTGCTCTAGACCCACTACTCAGCAGGCTCCAAATTTCTGGCATCTCTGTTCTACACCATTTTCATGAAACTCAGTAAATCAAGGCACTGTCTGGTATACTCATGATCAGCAACAGGACATCCAATGTTTCTCCAGTGCCACCTGGTCATAGGAATTTCAAAAATTTCATGGTATTTATCTAGCCATTTTTCAAGCATGAAGTTGGAGGCACTGTGGGTTTCAGTTCATTCAGCAAACATTAAATGGTGAGGAAGCTCATTTCAGTGAAATCTCTGGAGAACTCTCACAGGCATGGCTTCCCAAAGAGTGGACAAAAGGTCACATTAGGCCAGGCCCATTGAGGTCTACAATGTGAGGTCCATGTGTGTTTTGACTCTCAACTATGGCTGCCATTTCTTTAAGAATAAAATCATGTGATATCCTTGCTGAGATTCCCAGGCCTCTGTGGAAATCCACCCGGGGCCTAGGTCTCAGTTTCCAAGAGCGACTTTCATGCGTGGCCTCTTAAAATCCCAACAAAATTCATGGCAATGCTTCTCTGAGTTCAGTTCCAAAACCCAGTCTCTAAGGGGAATCACACCAGAGTTCAAGCCCACGTGGACCCAATCATTTTTTCCAATGCCACACAAATGACCAAAATTAAAACCAAAACACTCCCACATGGCCCTCATCTTATTCCAGATAGTCAATCATCTTAACCTCTGGCTGGAGGTTTCCATGAGGGGCGAAGAAGACAGGCCATTTCGGGGGAACATAGTATGGCCCACCAGTCAGAGGACACTCCGGATAGTCACAGACCTACTTGGGGGAAGGAGGTGCCTTTGTGGGAGTGGGTGTGGGTTTGTTGTTTTGTCTCATGTTCTGAGAATAGATAGGATAGGCGGTTTGTTTGGTTTGGAGTGGACAGTTTCTAGTAAGTCATTTGACACGGCGAGTGTTTCTGTTTCTGTGTATCCCACTGTGTCTGTTGTTGTAGACATTAGAAAAGAGAATGCATTAATGGATGTGTCCTGTCTAGTATAAATCTTCCCATAATTCATCCTGCCCAATATATGAATGGACTGCAGCTTGTCTTATCGATGTGCAACACCTGCTATCTTTCTAAGTTGTTGTTTTCTTCCTGAATTCTGGCCACTCTCCAGAATAGGCTCATGGATTTGTGTCCAAAATATGTACCACTGCCAAGCTCTGTGACATGGCCATGTACTGGATAGCTGAAGAGAATGGCGAGCATCTCAGAAAACTCAGATATCAGTGTGATCAGAAAAATCTCAGTGCAGAAACCCTGCTTTGGGCCTTTTGCTTACTTATTGTTGTGTTGCACTGAATGTCAGGAAGGTCTTTGCCTCATGCCACCCCTTTGTGAAGCCTGAAGAAAACAGTTTTCAAATGGAAATGAATGGGCCTCACCTGTGGCTCTTTGCTTAATTGCTTTGGAAAGAGATGTGTCTTTATCAGCCTTTGGACCTGTGTGTGGCTGTGACTTAGATTCTCAGCACCTGATATATCTTAAGAATGATCCCATGTGAGCTTCCAAAACCAAAATGGCAAAAAATATCATTCATTGTGGATGAAGTCTCTTGCCTTGCTCTGTTAGGTTCCTGCACTCCATCAAATGAGAATAGGGATTCTTTGGGTCAAATGAGTTCTTCAAAGCCCTGCAGAGGTGCTTGTGTTTTCACATGACTCTAAATCACCTAAAGAATTGATACCTAAAATCAGTAGGCCTCAAATTGGAGAAACAAAGAAGTATTAAAGGCAGGCTCATTTGTTCACTCCTGGTTCACAGAAACGGTGTCCAGGCTACCCTGACTTTAGGCAAATGAGGGGCAAACGAGCTGATTTTGGACACTGTCTTGGGCTGCGCCCCTCATGGAAACCTCCAGCCAGAGGTTAAGATGATTGACTATATGGAATAAGATGAGGGCCATGTGGGAGTGTTTTGGTTTTGATTTTGGTCATTTGTGTGGCATTGGAAAAAATGACTGGGTCCACGTGGGCTTGAACTCTGGTGTGATTCCCCTTAGAGACTGGATTTTGGAAGTGAACTCAGAGAAGCATTGCCATGAATTTTGTTGGGATTTTAAGAGGCCACGCATGAAAGTCGCTCTTGGAAACTGAGACCTAGGCCCCGGGTGGATTTCCACAGAGGCCTGGGAATCTCAGCAAGGATATCACATGATTTTATTCTTAAAGAAATGGCAGCCATAGTTGAGAGTCAAAACACACATGGACCTCACATTGTAGACCTCAATGGGCCTGGCCTAATGTGACCGTTTGTCCACTCTTTGGGAAGCCGTGCCTGTGAGAGTTCTCCAGAGATTTCCTTGAAATGAGCTTCCTCACCATTTAATGTTTGCTGAATGAACTGAAATCCACAGTGCCTCCAACTTCATGCTTGAAAAATGGCTAGATAAATACCATGAAATTTTTGAAATTCCTATGACCAGGTGGCATTGGAGAAACACTGCATGTCCTGTTGCTGATCATGATTATACCAGACAGTGCCTTGACTTACTGAGTTTCATGAAAATGGTGTAGAACAGAGATGCCAGTAAGTTGGAGCCTGCTGAGTAGTGGGTCTAGAGCAGTGGTGGGGAGGTGTTTGATAAAACATCCGTGGTAGGGCCATGTGGATCTACCATTGGATTCCAAATGGCTTGTAACTGACATGGTGCAGCCAGCAGACGCTTGTATGTAAAGGCATCTTGTTACATGGAGAGTTTTCAGAGAAAAATTAAGAATCAGGTTGATATGGACAAGGGGGCAATGGGGCAAGCTGTGAGAGATAGGGGCCTAGTTGGTGCATTCTCTTGCAGACCCTGACCCACCACACGTGACAGAACTCCCTCCAGCACTGTGTCCCAGTTTAGCTCCTAGTATTTCGTGAAACAAATACCAAACTCACAGTGCAGCAGCAAAAACACCACAAAAAGTGGAAGAGGACCAAATGGCTTCACAGTCCACACGGGGAGACACTTAGTCCCCAGTGGCCTCAGTTTACCTACAAAGAGAGGATTCAGCACTGCTTCATCTAGTTCATTGGAAATAAGAAACCATGTCCTCCAGGTCACATAGATTCAGACCCAGCTTTGATGGTCTCACTACAAAGGAAGCCAAATCTCCTGAAAACAACATATATTTCAAGTGCAAAACTCAGTGGCAGTTTCTCAAAAAATTTTTAGGCCAGCAGAGGTCCATGTTTGTGGAGTGTTTACCCTGTCCCTTAGTTTTGGAAACTGCTCTACCACCTCCAAGGTTGTGAACTCCTGAGCATTTTCCATTCCAGATATGTATTCACTGATTTTGTAACTCTTCTCCTCTAATTGTGTCTTACTTGGGGTGAAGGTAATGACAAGGCATTGTTCTGGATGAGAGCAGGAGGATATTTGTGCAGCATATATTTACATACACATTGGATTCATTTTCCAATTTTCCATTCGAAATACTGAATCCCTGACACTAACCCATACCTAGTAGACTCAGACTATTCATCCTAAAATAATGGAGAAAATTAACCCAACACAATAGAAATACAAGCACTTCAGAGGAGACATGTTGTATTGTTGGACTTGACATTTGCATTATATAAGGGAGGAGTTATAAATCTAGTCAAATTTTAATTGAAATATTCTCCATGTGTTTTTAAACTTAACAAATATGTGAATTCTTGTTTCCCTTTTCTGTAGCCTATTCACACATGTATATTTATATGCATATATAGAATCCTACCAGGTATCACACGTACATTTTTGTGAGGTGGCTGTCTTGGCAGATACAAATTGTGAGAAGAGTTCACTGCTCCTAAATGCTGTTGGAAATGAAAATTCAACCTATAGGAGAGCGTCCTAGTAGAACAACATTATACATTAACTCATGTTCAGTAAAATAAATATTTTTGCATTTGTGGATGATATATATTTACTGATGAATTCGATTGGCATTTATATTGGTACTTTTTAATGTCTGTGAGTGTTTTGTGTGTGTGTTTGTGTGTGTGTGTGTGTATATATAGATATAGATATAGATATAGATATAGATATACTCTCCAAATTTTTCAAAATATGAAATATATGTGTCTAATATACACTCTCTAAATTCATTCATGTTCATGTATGTGGATTAATAATCAACTTTTCACAAGATTATAATCAGAAATATTCATCCACCTGAAATACATATTTGTTTCCTAGTACTGAAAACTAACTTCAGTGAATGGTGCATGCAAATCCTAATTATTCTTCAGTAACTGACCCAGTCTAACATCAATGCAAGTAGACTCCTATGGGACATGATATGTAATTTGTCATTCATTTGTATTCGACACTCTTACATTATTATTTCTTCAGTTTTTGCACATCATAAGATATACCTTTGCCAAGGCAGTGACCTCATTCAGTTCCAAAGAATGTGACATACCTCATTTCCTTGGTGATGGAACTCTCTGAACTTTGTATCCAAGGAGCCAGGCACCCAGAGGCAGTCCCAGTCCCAGTCCCAGTGGGCTCACTTGTTTGGATTTACCAAAGATAGAGTCAGTCATTCTTGGTACCTACTGAAGTGAGGATTACCAAATGCCTGGAGAGCTCTGAATAGGGAGCTTTCCTGAGAAAGCAGGTAGTGGCTCTCCACTTTTTCCTTACAACTTTACAGAGTTGGCCAAGGAAAACAGATCTGAGAGAGGACAGGCCATTTCGGAAGAACAGAGTATGGCCACCAGTCAGAGGACACTCTGGTTAGTCATACACCTATGGGGAAGGAGGTGCCTTTTTGGGAGTGGGTGTGGGTTTGTGGTTTGTCTCATGTTCTGAAAATAGGTAGGAATGGCGGTTTGTTTGTTTTGGAGTGAACTGTTTCCGGTAAGTCGTTTGAAGAGGTGAGTGTTTCCATGTCTGTGTATCCCACTGTGCCTGTGGTAGTAGACATGAGAAAAGAGAATGCAGCAATGGATGTGTCATGTCTAGTATAAACCTTCCCAGCATTCATCCTGCCCAATTTATGAATGGAGTGTGGCTTGCCTTATGCACGGGCAACACCTAATACCTTCCTAAGTCCCTGTTTTCTTCCTGAATTCTGGCCACTCTCTAGAATAGGCTCATGGTTATGTGTCCAAGATATGTAATAAATCCAAGGTCTTTGACATGGCCATGTACTGGATACCTGAATGGAATGGCCAGCATCTCAGAAAACTCAGATATCAGTGTGACCAGGAAAGTCTCAGTGGAGATACCCTGCTTTGGGCCTTTTGCTTACCTATTGTTCTGTTGCCCTGAATATCAGGAAGGTCTTTGTCTCATGCAACCCCTTTGTTAAGCCTGAAGAAAACAGTTTTCAAATGGAAATGAATGTGCATCACCTCTGGCTCTTTGCTTAATTTCATTGGAAAAGGATGTGTCTGATTCAGGCCCTTTGCCCTGTTTTAGGCTGTGACTTAGATTCTCAGCACCTGATGGAAGTAAAGAAAGATCCCATATGTGCATCTAAACCAAAATGGAAAAACGTTCAATCAATGTGCATGAATTATATTGCCTTCCTTTGTTAGGTTTCTGAAATCCATCATGTCAGAATAGGGATTCTTTGGGTGAAATGAGTTCTTCAAAACTCTGCAGAGGGGCTTGGCTTTTCTCATGACTACAATTCACAAAAAGAATCTAGACCCAACAGTCAGAGAGCCTCAAATTGGAGAAGCAAAGCAGTATTAAGGGCAGGCCTATTTGATCACTCCTGGTTCACAGGAAGGGTGTCCAAGCCACCCTGACATTCGGCAAATGAGGGGCAAGGGAGCTTATTTTGGACACTGTCTTGGGATGTGCCTCTCATGAAAACCTCCATCCAGATGTTATGATGAGTATCTTTATGGTAGAAGATGAGGGCCATGTAGGAGTGTTTTGGTTATAATTGTGGTCATTTGTGTGGCAGTTGGAAGAGATGACTGGGTAAACCTGGGCTTGAATTCTGCTGTGATTCCCCTTAGAGACTGAGTTCTGGAACTGACCTCAGAGAAGTATTGACATGAATTGTGTTGGGATTTTAGGAGGCCATGAATGAGATTTGCCATTGGAACCTGGGATCAAGACCCAGAGTGGCTTTCCACAGAACACTGGGAATCACAGCCAGGATATTACATGATTTTATTCTGAAAGACTTGGCAGGCATAATTGAGATTCAAAACACACTTGGACCTTGCTTTGTAGACCTCCATGGGCCTGGCTTCATGTGACTTTTTGGCCACTCTTTGGGTAGACTTGCCTGTGAGAGTGCTCCAGAGATTTCCCTGAAATTAGCTTCCTCACCATTTAATGGTTCCTGAATGAATTGAAACCAACATTGCCTCCAAATGCATCTGTGAGAAAATGCTAGATAATTACCATGAAATTTTAGAAATTCCGATGACCAGCTGGCACTGGAGGACCTTTGATGTCCTGTTGATGATCATGAGTATACCAGACAGGGCCTTGATTGACTGGGTTTCATGAAAATGGTGTAGAACAGAGATGCCAGTAAGTTGGGGCCTGGTAAGTAGTGGGCCTAGAGCTGTGTTATGCAAATGTGTGATAAAACATCTGTGGTGGGGCCATGTGGATCTTCCATTGGCTTATAAATGGCTGTGACTGACATGGTGCAACCATCACACCCATATATGTAAAGGCATATTTTTATATGGAGAGGTTTCAGGGCAATGTTCAGTATCATGTTGCTATTGTCAAGGGGGCAAGCTACTTGAGATAGAACCCTGGTTGGTGCATTCTCCTGGAGACCCTGCCAACCACACCTGACAGAACTCCCTTCAGCACTGTGTCCCATTTGAACTCGTTGTATTTCATGAAGCAAATACCAAACTCCCATTGCAGCAGCAAGAAACACCACGAAAATTGGAGGATGACCATTGGTTTCACAGTCCACACGGGAAGACCCTTAGCCCTCAGTGGCCAAAGTTTACCTACAAAAAGAGAATTCATCACTGCTGCCTCATTTTTATTTTAAAATAAGTAACCATTTCCTCCAGGTCACATAGATGCAGATCCAGCTTTGATGGTTTCACTACAAATAAAGCTAAAGCTCCTGACAACAACATATATTTCAAGTGCCCAACCTCAGAGGCAGATTCTCAAAAAGTCTTTTGGCCAGCAGAGCTCCATGTTTGTGGAGTGTTTACCCTGTCTCTTACTTTTGGAAACTCCTCTACCACCTCCAAAGATGTGAAATCTGGAGCATTTTCCATTCTAGATATGTATTCACAGATTTTCTAACTCTTCTCCTCTAATTGTGTCTTACTTGGGGCGAAGGTAATGTCAAGGCATTGTTCTGGAGGAGAGTGGGAAGATTTTTCCGTAGCATATATTTGCATACACATTGGATTCAGTGTCCTATTTTCAATTCAAAAGACTGAATACCTGACTCTAACCCATACCCTACCAGACTCTGACTGCTAATCCTAATATGATGGAGAAAAATAACCCATAAAGAATAGAAATACAAGCAGTACAGAGTAGGCATGGTGTATAGATGGATTTGCCTTTTGCAGGATACAGAGTTGGAGTTATAAATCTAGTCAATTGTTTGTTGAAATAGTTGTCCTAGTATTTTTAAGGTTAACAAATATGTGAATTCCTGTCTCCCTTTCTCTGTATTCTTATATGCACATATAGATTCCTATCTGGTACCACACGTACATTCTTGTGATGTGGCTGACTTGGCAGATACAAATTGTTAGAAGAGATCACTCCTACTAAACCCTGTTGGAACTGAATATTCAACCTATGGGTGAGCTTGCTAGTTGAACAGCATTATACATAAATCCATGTTCAGTAAAATGAATATTTTTAGATCTGTGGATGGTATATATTTTATAATGAATTTTGATTGACATATATATTGCTACTTTTTTGTCTGTGTGTGTGTTTTATGTATATGTATATATATGTATATATATATATATGTATATATATATATATATATATATATATATATATATATATACATATATATATATATACACTCTCCAGATTTTTCAAAATATGAAATATATGTGTCTTATATTCACTCCCTAAATTCATTCATGTTCATGTATGTGGATTTATAATCAACTATTCACAAGATTATTCTCAAAATATTCATCCACCTGAAATTTGCCCAATGCTCTCAAATGTCAATCCTATTTGTGACTACATATTTGTTTCTTCCTAAGATTATATATTTTAACTCAACCCTGTTCAAAATGTCTAATCCTATCACACACTTTATACTCTGCCTGATTTTGTAATGTCTCTATTGATATATGCTTTCCTACATATTTTCCCCACTTCATCATTGTGACTGACTCTTCACTTGTGCTGACATTTACATTCACTCTCTAATCGAAATCCTATTGCTAAGAAACTTTTGTTCCAAATCTTATACTCACCCTTCTTCCTAAACTTACTGACTATCTTCCTAATGCTACAGACTATCCCTTTTTGACTGGATGTTCTCTTCTACATTCAATCATCCAAGTAAACGTGGTGCGAGCTTCAGAGGAGGAGACTACCAACAGGCTATCTCATGCAACATCAAAGGGTTTATTGGGTGTCCAGAATGCTGGGGTTCAGAGCTCACCTGAATAGTGCAGATAGCCCTGAGAATAGCTGAAGTAGAGCTTATATACTTTCCCTGGAGAGAGAAGGGAGGGAATTGTATTGATGTGTCAGGGCGAGTGGGCGGTTTGCATGCAACTGGGAGAGGGAGTACATTCTGCAATTTGGCAGTTGGGGATAGAACATTCTGGGAACAAGTTTTGCAAACATTTCTCAAGATTTCAACAGTGTTCTGTTAAGCATACAGAAAAACAAGATGTGACAAGTACCTATTTTATTAATATTTTATTCCCCACTTCTTCTTCTGGCTAATTTTAATCATAAAAATGATCATTGGAGGGTGTCACATTCAATGTCTGCTAGTGGGGTATTACCATAAGTTTAACTCCTCCAATTTGAGCCTGGAGAAAAGACATTACACGGTTGAGCAAACAGGGTTTTATAGTTAGCAATAATATGAGGATTATTATTGGACCGGCCAGGGTTGATAAAAACGTAGTTAACCGGGGGGACTGTGTGAACCAAGACTCAAGCCACCCTTTTGGGCCCTCTATCACTTGTTGATGCTCTTCAAGGTGTCTTTTAAATTTACTCATAGATTTTATTACGACTCCAGTATAGTCAGCATAAAAACAGCATTCTTCCCTCAATGCAGCACAAAGGCCCCCTTCTCTAATGAAGAGGAGGTCCAACCCTCAACTGTTCTGTAAAACAACTTCAGAGAGAGAGGTTAAAGTTTCATGCAAAGCCCTGAAGGAGGTTTCTAATATCTTACTTTTGCTCTATTGCTGCTTCTAATTGGGTCATCTTTTGTGTCCCATGGACAATGCCACTGGTTCCTCTGCCCACCCGTGCAGCAACTCCTATTCCTAATAGGATGGCTAAAGTGAGGGATATATGTTCCCAGTGGAACCGGTTGTATGCCCCCCCTATTTGATCTTCAAATGAACCTGCGTCATGATAGAGCACTCTGGGAAACATCTGCACCATTACACAATTTATCACATATCTTGATCATTTCATGAAAACATAAACGATGTTTAAGTATATAGAATTATGCTGTTGTAGGCACTGACAAAGCAAGGCACCTAAGATAGCACTCAAGAGAGGGAAACAGTCCTATTTGGTTGAAACCGGATTCAGAGGGCATTGCTTCTATTGTAATCAATTAATCCCCTGAAACTCAAGTTTAGGTAGTTTCAGAATTTTGTACCCAACATATAAGGGATGGGGCTCAGAAGTTCACAGTCTTCAGAAGTTTAAAAAAGCAGTATTTGTTTCTGTTTTTCCTTCTGTTCTGGGCAAGTTAACTTTTCAAGGACACCTGGGAGGAGGAGAGCTTTTTCTTCCATTTCTTATTTTCCCCCTGCCAGCTGTTACCATGGAGCCCGGTTGGTAATTTCTTTATCTTAGAAATGTAGCCATCTCTGTGAAGCCCCAGCTGAAGGCCAGAGGACTTGTTCACATATTTTGTGAAAAACTAGTTAGGGGTTGTCTAGCTTAGAAGTACTGAGATTTTTAGCCAGTGGCCAAGTAGAAAAGGGCAATACGAAAGAGAAAGTTTATCTACATTAAAGTCTTTATTGGGACTGTTTTGCTGAAAGTTCAAAACTCAGCCATGGTGAAGACTTCTGAAGAAGGTCATTTAAGACTTTTCTGTGGGCCTGGTACAGAGGGGGAAAGACGGGGAAGGTGGGGCTGAGAGCACCTCCGAGGATCTGAGAATGAGGGAAAAGAGAGATGTAAAAGAATAATGCGAAAGGGTATTTGGAATTTCCTAGCAGCAAACTTGAGCAGTAGATCAGGTAGAGCAGAGTGAAAGACGGGAGTGAGGATCCCAAAATCCTGTGAGGGACTTTAAATTTTAGTAACATGTTTTCAGTGATGACAAAGCAACTTTAAAGGCCAATTATATTACATCTTGGATAAGGGTCTCAGGGCTCTCCTCAGCTCGTTTGAGCATTGGGTTAGCTGGTAAGAGGACCTGGTGGGACCCGGTGAGGGCACTGACAGGAGATGAGAGGAATGAGTCGGTGGAGCGGTACCTATGTACCTGCTACCTCAGCAAGGGGCCGATGGTCTGAGAACTGGTGGAGCTTTGGGTTTCTGATCTAGTTATTGGAGGGGAGAAATCAAGTTGCTGAGATGGGAGTGACATCAGAGGGTCTGGAGCAGAAGGCTGAGGATAATGATCTATTGGAGAAGCATAGTTCAGGATGTGAGTGAGGGAGGGAAAAGGCTTCCACATAGGGGAATTTCCTTTCACTCTTTTGAGCACTTGCAGAAGTTAAAAAGGTCACGCAAAATTTGAGGATCTAGAGACCCATCTGGGTGCCATAGTTTTTGGTTGTCTAATTGGTAATGTGGCCAATGTTGTGTAGTGAATTTGATGAAGAATTGGGGTTTCATCAGGCAGCCCCTGTATGCACACATTTCCATGACATACAGAAAAAGTCGGCTTTTCCCCCACACAGCCATTACTCTTTGTGGCTTTGATACTCTGCCAGGCAAACTTAGTAATCTAGACTAGCCAATCTGCATCTGGCTCGCGTGTCCCTACATCCATAATGTTTGTTTCCATTATCTATGGTACAGAAGGGATTTAATGGTATTTTAGTGGGATCCTCTTCATCAGGGATATCACAATAGGAAATACCTATAGCCAGCTAACAAATGTCTGGGTGGAGAGATGGCCACCAGGTCCCTAAGGGGGCTGTATGCGAGATAGACCATACTTCTTTTCCAGTAGGATTTGTGATCAGCCATCACTGCTTAATGGGCTGATGAGGGTTAGGACTACTTGTAGCCAAGGGGAGAGTATATAACCTTATTCACATTGCCAATACACAATTTGAAACTGTTACCAGTCTTTTTCAGTTTCCAGAAAGATTCTGTATAGGCAGCAGGCTTGAGATGAGAGGTATGGATCCAGGAAGTGATTCTGTTTACGTTTACCACTGTAGGTGTTATAATAGCACCTGGTATGGTCCTTTTCAGCGGGGTACCAGGGATGACACCTGATATCATCTTACATAGATGAAATCTCTTACTTGATATGGATGTGGAATCCCCTGGTTCCCAGTTGGGTAGGCAGTGGCCAGCTGTTTTCACAGGTATTACTGAGTTCTTTCAAGATCTTTAAGTCTGTCAAGCAAGGGGGTGTGGAAAGGATCTTTAGGTCTTACAGTTGGGCTTAGGTCCCCTACTGGAGGAGGGCCACCATAAAGAATTTCACATGTGGTAAGGTTACTCAAAGAAACAAAGGGATTTTTTCTTGCATGAAACATTGCATAAGGCAGGAGCATAGTCCAATCTTATGCTGGTCTCTAAGCTTAATTTCGTTAAGGTCTCTTTAATGGTTCTATTCATTCTTTCTACTTGTCTTGAACTCTGTGGTCTATAAGCACAATTTAACTTCCAATTAATCCCCAGGTTCCTGGCTAACCCCTGACTCACCTGGGTCATGAACATCGGTCCATTGTCAGATCCTATTACCGGCTTAGCTTCCTCCAATGGTAGAGAGGCTTAGTCAGCAGCAACGGAATCACTTAGAGTGTGTTGTGTGTTAGGGGACGAGGGCAGGGTATAAGGAGGGGGAGAAGAGTCCAGTAGAGTCAAATCTGTGACTCAGGGAGAACAGAGGGTGGAGGAGGAGGAGGTTGAGAGGGTTTGAGAGATCATGGGGGAAGGAGTAGGAGCAGAGGTAGGGGCAAGGAAAGGCTTCACCCATGGAGGAGGAGATTTGCAGAGGTCCTGCCAAGTTAAGATATATGGCTGTTGATCCGGATGGCTATGTGGCGCTGGCTGAAAGACAATACCTCTGACTTTTTAAATTAGTAGGAAGTAGAAAGATCCGTCTAGGGGCCATACGACTCCAAAGATGGGCCATTCTGAGGCACAGAGATTCTGCCAGGTCCAGCGTTTTACTAAAAAAAGAAAGATTCTGAGCCCTTAAGCGGACTTTGGTCCAGTGATCAAGGGTCAGGGACAGAGGCATTGACGTGCTCTGTTCCATAATGAAAGTTCCACAAACAGTAAAAGCAAGGACACACGACACAGATAAGACAAGACCATAAAGACAGGCAATGAACGTCCAACACTGAGACCAGGAATGAGTAGCCGGCAAAACCCAATGGTATGGCAATAACGAATCTAAAAGAAAATATCACTGAGTCGAGAAGACTATTGTTCCTTGATTTTCCGAGTTCTCTGCGGGGTCCTCCAGAGAAGTGCCCTTTGTCTCTGTGACATGTCTCTCAGCCACCGTCGGAGGGAGCCCAGGCTCTTCATCGCCAGCAATTTTGCCAAGCCCTAACAAGAAACCTGAAACCAGAAAGAGGCGCCTTACTTGCTCCTAGAGGAGCCCGTTGGGGTCTCTCATCCGCCACTGCTGGAACTCAGTGGAACCTCAGTATGTAAAGGTCAGGCGAGAGTCAGAGGAAGATACTACCAAGAGACTGTCTCATGCAACAGCAAAGGGTTTATTTGTGGTCCAGCATGCTGGAGCTCAGAGCTAAATTAAATAGAGCAGAGACCTCTGAGAACAGCTTAAGCAGAGCTTATATACTTTCCTTGGAGAGGGAAGAGAGGGAAGTTCAGTGATGGGTAAGGGTGAGTGGGCGGTTTGCATGACACCGAGTGAGGGAGTACATTCTGCAGTTCGGCTGTTGGGAACAGTACATTCTAGAACAAGATTAGCAAACATTTCTCAAAATTTCAACAGTGTTTTGTTAAGCATACAGAAAAACAGGAAGTGACAAGTACCTATTTTATTAATTTTATTAACCTTTCACTACCGACTATGCCTTTTTGACTTGATGTTCCTTCTACATTAATTCATGCAACGTACAAGGTGCTATGCCATTGTATATCGATTTATCTGAGACAACTCTGCAGAACGTAATTCAACACCACGTATCACTATCAAGGGCCCAATGCCCTTCTGGGCTTCAAATCAGACTTAAATTTCTTTTTTCATACATATATTTCACCTATATATTCTTCTACACATAGCAAGTTCCCAATACGATCATTCATCAAGGAAAATGATTTCTAACCCAAATCGAGCATGTTTTTAACCATAACCGGACACTGTTCCCTCAATCTAACTTTACAGAAGAGCAGGGAAGGAGTTGATATTACAATACAGAAATGTAGAAAAACTTCCACCTGCTGAGAACCTCAAAGGTCCATGCAGAAATGATCCCTGGAGAAGATGTAGGAAGCAATAAAGGACCTGAGAGACCAATAGTCATCTTCCATGGCAAATAACCCGGTCAGGATAAAAGGTTGTGTCTGAATCAGATTTTTTTTAATGTAGAGATCATGGACCAAACCAGGCCTGTGTGGAGATCTATTCCTGGGTGCCTTTGGTTGATATACCATTCTAACTTGTGAAAATGTCACAGGAAGTAGGGGCGGCCTCAATTTCTTGGGACCCTTGGAAGCAACAGTTAGGACAAAGTGGCTGCCAAGACAGTGCCCTCATTCAGTTCAGGAAGGAAGTGACCTCACCTCACTTTCTTGGTGATGGAACTCTCTGAACGTGGGATCCAGGAAGCCAGGCAAACAGAGCCAGTCCCAGTCCCAGTCCCAGTGGTCTCACTTGTTTGGATTTACCAAGGACAGGGTCAGTATTTTTTGGTACCTACAGATGTGTGGAAGGCCAAATGCCAGGAAAGCTCGGATGCAGGGCTTTTCATGAGAAAGCAGGTAGTAGCTCACCGTTGGCTCCTAAGAAGTTCACAGAGTTGGCCAAGGAGACAAGATCTGAGACAGGAAAGGCCATTTTGGGGGAACATATTATGGCCCACAAGTCAGAGGACACTCTGGATAGTCACAGACCTACTTAGGGGAAGGAGGTGCCTTTGTGGGTGTGGTTGTGGGTTTGTGGTTTTGTCTCATTTTCTGAGAATAGGTAGGACAGTCGGTTTGTTTCATTTGAAGTGGACTGTTTCTAGTAAGTCTTTTCACAGGGCGAGTGTTTCTATGTCTGTGTATTCCACTGTTTCCGTGGTTGTAGACATTAGAAAAGAGAATCCATCAATGGATGTGTCGTGTCTAGTAGAAATCTTCTCAGCATTCATATTGCCGCATTTATGAATGGACTGTAGCTTGCCTTATCGATGAGCAACACCTGCTACCTTCCTAAGTTTCTATTTTCGTCCTGAATTCCGGCCAATCTCAAGAATAGGCCCATGGTTTTGTGTCCAAGATATGTACCACCTCCAAGCTCTGTGACATGGCCATGTACTGGATAGCTGTAGGGGATGGCGAGCATCTCAGAAAACTCAGATATCAGTGTGACCAGAAAAGTCTCAGAGGAGAAACCCTGCTTTCGGCCTTTTGCTTACCTATTGTTCTGTTGCCCTGAATGTCAGGAAGGTCTTTGCCTCAGGCCACCCCTTTGTGAAGCCTGAAGAAAACAGTTTTCAAATGGAAATGAATGGGCATACCTGTGGCACTTTCCTTAATTGCTTTGGAAAGGGATGTGTCTGAATCATGCCCTTGGCCCTGTGTGTGGCTGTGGCTTAGATTCTCAGCACCTGATGGATCTAAAGAAAGTTACCATGTGTGCATCCAAAAGAAAATTCGCCAAAAGAGCAATTATTGGGAGGAAGTCTCTCGACTTCCTCTGTAAGGTTCCTGACTTCCATCAAGTGAGAATGGGATCCTTTGGGTCAAAA
This sequence comes from Callospermophilus lateralis, assembly GCF_048772815.1. Lineage (NCBI taxonomy): Eukaryota > Metazoa > Chordata > Mammalia > Rodentia > Sciuridae > Callospermophilus > Callospermophilus lateralis. The sequence goes on along the minus strand of NW_027513588.1, from coordinate 119,171 downwards.
GAGTTCTACAAAACCTGCAGAGGCTAGCCCATTGTGCTTGGGTTTTCTCATGACTAAAATTCACATAAAGAATCTAAACCCCACAGACAGTAGTCCTCAAATTGGAGCGGTATTAACGGCAGGCCTATTTGATCACTTTTGGTTCACCGGATGGTTGTCCAGGCCACCTTGACTTTAGGCAAATGAGGGGCAAAGGAGCTTATTTGGGACACTGTCTTGGTCTGCACCCCTCATGGAAACCTCCAGCCAGATTATGATGAGTGTCTATATGAAAGAAGATGAGGGCCATATGGGAGGGTTCTTGTTTTAATTGTGGTAATTTGTGTGGTAGTTGGAAGAGATGACTGGGTCCACCAGGGCTTGAACTCTGGTGTGATTCCCCTTAGAGACTGAGTTCTGGAACTGACCTCAGAGAAGTATTGCCATGAATAGTGTTGGGATTTTAGGAGACCACGCATGAGAATCGCTTTTGGAAACTGAGATCTAGGCCCAGGATGGCTTTCCACAGAGCTCAGGGATTCTGAGCCAGGATATCACATGTTTTAATTCTTAAAGACTTGGTAGCCATAATTGAGAGTCCAAACACACATGGACCTCACATTGTATACCTCAATGGGCCTGGATTCATGTGTCCTTTTGGCCACTCTTTGGGAAGGCTTGCCTGTGAGTATTCTCCAGAGCTTTCATTGAAATGAGCTTCCTCACCATTTAATGGTTCCTGAATTAAATGAAACCCACAGTGCCTCCAACTTCATCCTTGAAAAATGACTAGATTAATACCATGAAATTTTTGAAATCCCCATGACCAGGTGGCACTGGATAACCTTTAGATATCCTGTTGCTGATCATGAGTATAACAAACAGTGCCTTGATTGACTGAGTTTCGTGAAAATGGTGTAGAACAGAGATGCCAGTAAGTTGGAGCCTGCTGGGTAGTGGGCGTAGAGCAGTGGACTATAGGTGTGTAAATAAATATTTTTGGTAGGACCACCTGGATCTTCCATTGGCTTCCAAATCTTGCGACTGACATGGTGCAGGCAGCAGACCTTTATATGTAAAGGCATCTTGTTATATGTAGAGGTTTCAGGGCAATGTTCAGAATCAGGTTGCTATAGTCAAGGGGAAAGCTATGTGGGATAGAAGCCTGGTTCGTACATTCTCTTTCCGACCCTGACCAACCACACATGACAGAACTCCCTCCAGCATTGTGTCCCAGTTTAACATATTGTATTTCATGAAGCAAATACCAAATTCCCAGTGCAGCAGTAAGAAACACCCTGAAAAGTGGAGGATGACCAAATGGCTTCACAGACCACACGGGAAGACACTTAGCTCCCAGTAGCAACAGTTTACCTACAAAGGGAGATTTCAGACCTGCTGCCTCATGTTCATTACAAAATAAAGAACCATGTCCTCCAGGTCACATAGATGCAGACCCAGATTTTTGGTGTCACTACAAACGAAGCTAAATCTCCTGACAATTACATATATTTCTTTTTCTTTTTTTAATTAATTTTTATTGTAGGTTGTTCAAAACAGTACATACTTCTTGATATATCAAATTTCACACTTTGATTCAAGTGGGATATGAGCTCCCATTTTTACTCCATATACAGATTGCAGAATCACATCAGTTGCAGAACCATTGATTTACATATTGCCATACATATATTTCTTGTGCCTAACCTCAGAGGAAGTTTCTCAATAAGTCTTTAGGTCAGCACAGCTCCATGTTTCTGGAGTGTTTACCCTCTCCCATACTTTTGTAAACTGTTTTACCACCTCCAGTGTTGTGAACTCCTGAGCATTTTTCATTCCACATATGTATTCACAGGTTTTCTAACTCCTCTCCTCTAATTGTGTCTTACTTTTAGCGATGGTTATGTCAAGGTATTGTTCTGGATAAGAGAGGGAAGATTTTTGTGTATCACATGTTTGCATACACATTAGATCCATTTTCCTATTTTCCATTTGAAATACTGAATCCCTGACACTAACCCATACCCTACTAGACTCTGACTACTAATCCTAATATCATGGAGAAAAAAAAACCTAACTGAATAGAAGTACAGTCCTTTTATAGGAAGCATGGTGTATATTTGTATTTGTCTTCCTCTTTATCAAGAGTATGTGTTTTAAATTTAGTAAACTTTTCATTTTAATATTTCTCCATGATTTTTTAAAGTTATCACATATGTAAATTCCTGTCTCCCTTTCTCTGTATCCTATTCAGCACATGTAATTTTTTTATGCATATACAATATCCTACCTGGTATCACACGTACATTCTTGTAAGATCACTGACTTTGGAATATAAAAATTGTGAGAAGAGATGACTCTCCCTAAATAATGATGGAACTGAAAATTCCACCTATGGGTGAGCTTCCTAGTGAAAAACACTATACATAAATCCATGTTCAGTAAAATGAATATTTTTGGATTTGTGAATGAATTATATTTCATGATGAATGTCGATTGGCATATATATTGCTAAATATTAATGTGTGTGTGTGTGTGCATGTGTGTGTGTGTGTGGGCGTGTGTGTGTGTGTGTGTGTATTCTACGGATTTTAAAAAAATATGAAAAATATGTGTCTTATTATACACTCCCTAAATTCATTCATATTCATTTATGTTCATTTATATTCAAATTTTCACAAGATTATTCTCAGTAATATTCATACACCTGAAATATATTTTGGTTTCCTACTACTGAAAACTAAGTTCAGTGGATGGTGCTTAAAAATCTTAATATTTCTACAGTAACTGACCCAGTTTAACATCAATGCAAGTAGATTGCTATGGGACATGATGTGTAATTTGAAGTTCATTTTTACTCAACACTGGTACATTACTATTTCTTCAGTTTATGGACATCATAGGATGTATTTTTTCATCCACAACTTCACAAATTTTTTTGGCATTTGGTTCACTTTCAATTACTTACTACTTCAGAACACATGTATTCCTCCATGTTTCTTTACTGGTCTTTTCACTAGACTTCTTTCTAAACACATTATTTTCGATTCCATAATCATTTTTGAAGCAAAACTCACTCTTCACGATAAACCGTAACCCTAATAATACCATTGCATATATAACTCGTTGGAATGATGGTATATATATCAATATAAGATTTCCAATATATTTTCAGATGCAAACTCAATCCATTATTTAATGTTGAATCCAGTTACATACTTTATTCACAATATGGTCTATTCATGCATCATCTCAATAATCATCAACACAAGGTACACCTATTTGTATCCCCAGTACTAATTTATAAGTTTCCAGAATATTACTCCCCTTTATGGTGGAAGAAATACTTATGTCACCTGATCTACATATACATTTTACCACAGTAGTATTCTGGACACAAAATGCAAAGGTCACACATATGATTGTACCAAAGCCTAAATACAAAGTGACCATGGATTACTAAAAGCATCTATGTCCAGGGTGCCTACTGCTCTCAAATGTCAATCCTATTGGTTACTACATATTTGTTTCTTCCTAAGATTATATATTTAACCTCAAGCCTGTTGAAAATATCTAATCCTATCACTCACTTTATACTTTTCCTGATTTCCTAATGCCCCTATTGATATCTGCTTTCCTACATATTTTTCCCAGTTCATCATTGTGACTGTCTCTTCACATGTGCTGACATTTACATTCACCCTCTAACTGAAAACCAATTGCTAAAGAACTTTTGGTCCAACTCCGAGACTCACTCTTCTTCCTAAACCTACTGACTATCTTCCTAATCCTACAGACTATCCATTTTTGACTGGATGTTCTCTTCTACTTTCAATCATCCGAGGTATAGGGTCCTATGCCATTGTATATCAATTTATCTGAGACCTCGGTGCAGAACATAATTCAATCTAAGTATACCAATCAAGGGCCCAATGCCTTTCTGGGCTTCAAAACTTTCCCAGATCTCTGATCTCATACATATATTTCACATTTATATTCTTATAAATATCACAGGTTCCCAATACCATAATTCATCCAGCAGAATGACTCCTAACCCAAATCGAACATGCTATTAACACTAACCATACACTGTTCCCTCAATCTCACTTTACAGAAGAGCAGGGACAGAGTTGGTCTTAAAATCCAGGAAGGTAGGGTATCATCCACCAGCTGAGAACCTCAAAAGTCCCTGCAGAAATAATCCCTTGAGTCGGTGTAGGCAGGTATGAAGGATCTGAGAGAGCAAAAGTCATCTTCCATGGCAAACAACCTGGTCAGGTTGAAGGGATGTGTCTGAATTAGCCTCTCTCTTCCTAATGTAGAGAAGATGGACCAAACCATGGCTGTGTGGAGAGCTGTTCCCCGGTGCCTATGGTTGATATACCATCCTAACTTATGAATGAGTCACAGCAAGTAGAGGCAGACTCCATCTTTTGGGAACCTTGGAAGAAACTGTTAAAACAAAGTGGTTTCCAAGGCAGTGACTTCATTCAGTTCTTGAAGGAAGTGACCTCACCTTACATTATTGGTGATGAAAGTCTGTGATCTTGGGATCCAGGAAACCAGGCACACAGGGTCAAACCCACTCCATGTCCCAGTGGGCTCACTTGTTTGGATTTAACAAGACAGAGTCACTCTTTCTTGGTACCTACTGATGTGAGGACAGCCAAATGCCTGGAAACTATGAAGACTGGCCTTTCCAGAGAAAGCAGGTAGTTTCTCACCACGGGCTCCTGACAACTTCACAGAGTTGGCTAAAGAGACCAGATCGGAGACAGGACACGCCACTTTTGGGGAACATAGTATGGCCCACAAGTCAGAGGACACTCCGGATAGACACAGACCTACATGGGGGAAAGAGGTGCCTTTTTGGGTGTGAGTGTGAGTTTGTGGTTTTGTCTCATGTTCTGAGAATAGTTAGGAAAGAAGGTTTGTTTGTTTTGGAGTGGACTGTTTCTAGTAAGTCCTTTGACAACGTGAGTGTTTCTGTGTCTATATATCATACTGTGTCCGTGATTGTAGACAGTAGAAAAGAGAATGCATCAATGGATGTGTCCTGTCTACGAGAAAGCTTCAAAGAATTCATCCTGAGCAATTTATGAATGGACTGCAGGTTGCCGTATGGATGGGCAACTCGTGCTACCTTTCTAAATTCCTGTTTTCTTCCTGAATTCTGGACACTCTCCAGAATACGCTCATGATTTTGAGTCCAAGATATGTACCACCTCAATCTCTGTGACATGGCCATGTACTGGATAGCTGATGGGAATGGTGAGTATCTCAGAAAACTCAGATATCACTATGCCCAAGAAAGTCTCAGTGGAGAAACCCTGCTTTGGGCCTTTTGCTTACCTATTCTGTTGCCCTGAATGTCAGGAAGGTCTTTGCCTCAGGCCACACTTTGTGAAGCCTGAAGAAAATAGTTTTCAAATGGAATTGAATGGTCATTACCTGTGCCTCTTCGGTTAATTGCTTTGGAAATGGATGTGTCTGAATCAGCCTCTTGGCCCTATGTGAGGCTGTGGCTTAGATTCACAGCACATGATGGGTCTAAAGAAAAATCCCATGTGTGCATCCAAAACCAAAATGGACAAAAGAACTGTCATGGTGGATAGAGTCTCTCGCCTTCCTCTGTAAGGTTCCTGACCTCCATTAAGTGAGAATAGGGATCATTTGGGTCAAGTGAATTCTTTAAAGTTCTGCAGAGGCTATCCCATAGGTTCGTGGGTTTTCTCATGACTCCAATTCACATCTATGTTTACAGAAGAGCAGGGACAGTGTTGGTCTTACAATACAGGAATGCAGTGGATCTTCCATCTGTTGAGAACCTCAAAGCTCCATGCAGAAATGATCTCTGGAGAAGATGTAGGCAGCTATGTAAGACCTGAGAGAGCAAAAATCATCTTCCATGGCAAACAACCTGGTCAGGATTAAGGGTTGAGTCAGAATGAGCCTATCTCTTCTTAATGTAGAGAAGATGGACCAAACCCGGCCTGTGTGGAGAGCTGTTCCCTTTTGCCTACGGGTGATATACCATTCTAACTTGTGAAAGTGTCACAGGAAGTAGGGGCAGCCCTCATCTCATGGGACCGTTGGAAGCAATTGTTATGACAAAGTGGTTGCCAAGGCAGTGATCTCATTCAGTTCCTGAAGGACGTGATCTCATCTCACTTCCATGGTGATGGAACTCTCTGAACTTGGGATACAGAAAGCCAGGCACCCAGAGCCAGTCTCAGTTCTAGTCCCAGTGGTCTCACTTTTTTGGATTTACAAAGGACAGAGTCAGTCTTTCTTGATACCTACTGATGTGAGGATGGCCAAATGCCAGGAAAGCTCGGAAGAGGGGCTCTTCCTGAGAAAGCAGATAGTGGCTCACTCCTGGCTTCTAACAACTTCACATTGTTGGCCAAGAAGACCAGATCTGAGACAGGTCAGGCCATTTCGGAGCATCATAGTATGGCCCATCAGTCAGAGCACACTCCGGAGAGTCACAGACCTATTTGGGGGAAGGAGGTGCCATTGCGGGTGTGGGTTTGTGGTTTTGTCTCATGTTCTGAGAATAGTTAGAAAAGGCGGTTTGTTTGGTTTGGAGTGAACAGTTTCTAGTAAGTCGTTTGACAATGCAAGAGTTTCTATGTCTGTGTATCCCACTGTGTCCGTGCTTGTAGACATTAGAAAAGAGAATGCATCAATGGATGTGTCCTGTCTCATAGAAAGCTTCCCAGCATTCATCCAGCACAATTTATGAATTGAATGCGGCTTGCCTTATTGATGGGCGATACCTGCTACCTTCCTAAGTTGCTGTTTTCTTCCTGAATTATGGCCAATCTCCAGAATAGGCTCATGGTTTTGTGTCCAAGATATGTACTACCTCCAAGCTCTGTGACATGGCCATATACTGGATAGCTGAATGGAATGGCGAGCATCTCAGAAAACTCAGATATCAGTGTGACCAGTAAAGTCTCAGTGGAGAATACCTGCTTTGGGCCATTTGCTTACCTATTGTTCTGTTGCCCTGAGAGTCAGGAAGGTCTTTGTCTCAGGCCAACCCTTTGTGAATCCTGAAGGAAAGATTTTTCAAATGGAAATGAATATGCTTTACCTTTGGCTCTTTCCTTAATTGATTTGGAAAGAGATGTGTGTGAATCAGCCTCTTGGCCCAGTGTGATTCTTTGACTTAGATTCTCAGTACCTGATGGATCTAAAGAAAGATCCCATGGGTGCATAAAATCCAAAATGGCATAAAGAGCAGTCATTGTTGATGAAGTATTTTGCCTTCCTCTGTAAGGTTCCTGAATTCCATCAAGTGAGAATAGGGATCTTTTGGGTCAAATGAGTTCTTCAAATCTATTCAGAGGCTATCCAATAGGTGCTTGAGTTTTCTCATCTTTCCAATTCACATAAAGAATCTGTACCCGACACTCAGTAGGACTCAAATTGGAGAAGCAGAGCAGTATTAAGGGCAGGCCTATTTGATCACTCCTGGTACACAGGAAGGGTGTACAGGCCACTGGGAATTTAGGCAAATGAGGAGCAACAGAGCTTATTTTGGACACTGTCTTGGGCTACGCTAATGCTATCAAATGTCAATCCTATTGTTGACTTCATATTTGTTTTATCCTAAGCTCATATATTCATCCTCAACCCTGTTGAAAATATCTAATCCCATCACTCACTTTATTCTTTTCCTGATTTCCTTATGTCTCTATTGATATCTGCTTTCCTACATATTTTGCCCTGTGCATCATTGTGACTGACTCTTCACTTGTGTTGACGTTTACATTGACTCTCTAACCAAAACCCTATTGCTAAAGAACTTTTGTTCCAAATCCTATACTCACTTTTCTTCCTAAACTTACCGACTATCTTTCTAATCCAACTGACTATAACTTTTTGAATGGATGTTCTCTTCTACATTCAATGATCCAAGTACAGTTCAGGTTTCTGTTCAACCGGGTGAGGGAGTAGATTCTGCAGTTTGGCAATTGGGGACAGCACATTCTGGCAACAAGATTAGCAAAGAGTTCTCAAGATTTCAACAGTGTTTCGTTAAGTGTACAGAAAAACAGGAAGTGACAAGTACATATTTTATTAACCTTTCATTCCCCACTTCTTTTTCTGGCTACTTTTAATCATAAAAGTGATCTTTGTGGGGTGTCACATTCTATGTCTGCTAGTGGGGTATTACCATAATTTTAATTTGTCCAATTTGAGCTTGGAGAAAAGAAATTACATGGTTGAGGAAACAGGGTTTTATAGTTAGTAATAATATGAGGATTATTATTGGACCGGCCAGGGTTGATAAAAACGTAATTAACCAGGGGGACTGTGTAAAAAAAGACTCAAACTACCCTTTCTGTGCCTCTCTCTCTCTCGTTGTTGCTCTTCAAGGCATCTTTTTAATTTACTCATAGATTTTTTTACAACTCCAGTATTGTCGACATAAAAACAACATTCTTCCCTCAATGAAGCACAAAGGCCCCCCTCTGTCATGAAAAGGAGGTCCAACCCTCGACTGTTCTGTAAAACAACTTCAGAGAGAGAGGTTAAAAATTCCTGCAAATCTGTGATGGAGGTTTCTAAAATCTTTAAGTTTTGATCTATTGCTGCTTCTAATTGGGTCACTTGTTGTGTCCCATGGACCAGAGCAGTGGTTCTTGTGCCCAACCCTGCAGCATCTCCTATTCGTAATAGAATGGCTAAGGTGAGGGACATATGTTCCCAGCGGAACCGGGTTGTATGTCCCCCTCTTTGATCTTCAGATGAACCTGCGTCATGATAGAGCACTCTGGGAAACATCTGCACCATTTCACAATTAATCACATCTGTTGACCATTTCATGAAAACATAAACAATGTTTAAGTATATAGAATTATACTGTTGTAGGGACGGACAAGGCAAGGCACCTAAGATAGCACCAAAGACACGGAAACAGTCTTTTTTGGTTTCAACCAGATTCAGAGGGCATTGCTTCTGTTGTAATCAATTAATCCCCTGAAACCCAAGTTACATAGTTTCAGAATTTTGTACCCAACACGTAAGGGAAGGGGCTCAGAAGTTCACAGTCTGCAGAAGTTCACAAAAAGCAGTTTTTGTTTCTGTTTTTTCCTCAGTTTGGGCAAGTTAACTTTTCAAGGACACCTGGGTGGGGGTGTCTTCCCTTTCTTTTTTTCCCCCTTCCAGCTGTTTCCATACAGCCCAGTTTGTAACTTCTTTATCTTAGAAATGTAGCCATCTCTGTGAAGCCCCAGCTCAAGGCCAGAGGCCTTTTTTTCAAATATTTTGTGAAAAACTAGTAAGGGTGTGTCTAGATCAGGAGTGCTGAATTTTTAGCCAGTTGCCAAGGAGACCAGGGCAACACAAAAATAGGAAGTTTATCTACAGTGAACTCTTTTATCGGGATTCTTTTGCTGAAAGTCCTAAATCAGCCATGGTGAAGACTTCTGGAGAAGGTCAGTTAAGACTTTTCTGTGGGCCTGGTACAGAGGGGGACAATTTGGAAGGCAGGTATAAGAGCAACTCTGTGGATCTGAGAATGAGGAAGGAGAGATGTAAAAGAATATTGGGACAGGGCTTTGGGATCTTAATAGCAACAAAAACTTGAGCAATAGAACAGATAGAACAGAGGGGGAGACGGGAGTGAGATTCCAAAAAGCCTGTGAGGGACTTTAAATTCTTAGTAACCTGTTTTTAGTGATGACAAAGCAACATTAAAGGCCATTTTCATTACATCTTGTATTAGGGTCTGAGGCTTCTTCTCAGCGGGTTTGAGCTTTGCATTAGGTGGTAAGAGGACTGGGTGGGACCCGGTGCGGGCACTGACAGGAGAGGAGAGGAGTGAGTGAATGGAGTGGTACCTCAGTACCTGCAACCTCAGCAAGGGAGCAATGGTCTGAGAACCAGTCGAGATTTGGGTTTTTGATCTAGATATTGGAGGGGAGAAATCAAGTTGCTGAGGTGGGAGTGACAGCAGAGAGTCTGGAGCACAAGGCTGAGGGTGAGCATCTATTGGAGAAGCATAGATCAGGATGTGAGCAAAGGAGAGAGAAGGCCTCCACATAGCGGAATCTCCATTCACCCTTTTGAGCACTTGCAGAAGTTAAAAAGGTCACACAGAATTTGAGGATCTAGAGACCCCTCTGGGGGCCATCGGTTTTGGTTATCTAATTCGTAATATGGCCAATGCTGTGTACAGAATTTGATGAGGAGTTTGGGTTCCATCTGACAGTCCCTGTATGCTCACATCCCCATGACTTACAATAGAAGTCTGCTCTCCCGCCCCACAGCCGTGACTGTTTGTGGCTTTGATAGTCTGCCGGGCAAACATAGTAATCTAGGCTAGCCAACCTGCATCTGGATCACGTGTCCCTACATCTATAATGTTTGTTTCCATTATCTATGGTATGGAAGGAATTTAATGGAATTTTAGTGGGATCCTGTTAATCAGGGATATCCCAATAGGAAAGACCTATAGCCAGCTGACAAATGACTGGGTGGAGAGATGGCCACCAGGTTCGTAAGCTGGCTGTATTCGAGATAGGCCATACTTCGTGTCCAGTAGGATTTGTGATCAGCCATCGCAGCTTAAGGGGCTGATGAGGGTTAAGACTACTGGTCGTCAAGGGGAGAATAAATATCTTCCAGGATCTTCTTTACAACCATTTGCAATGTTTCTTTTTTCTTCTTTTTTATTTCTTTTTTTGTGTGTGTGGGGGGAAGGCTTCAATACATCCTGAAAATGTATGTTCAAAGACTAGGAGTTATTTAAGTCCATACCTTACTGGCTTAATTTCAGTAAAGTCCACTTCCCAGAATTGTCCTCGTCTGGTTCCTCATAGGTGCTTTCCTGCAGGAAGCTTGGAAGTGTAAGCTTTAACCAATTAATGGACCTGACAGGCTTTTGTTACCCATTCAGTTATTTCCTTTTGCTGTGAGTAGGTTTGTGGAAAACTGTGTTCTTGATCCTTCATGAATGAATGCAGTTTCTTTGAACAAAGGTGAGTGAGTTGATGAACATTTGCTACTGACATAGTTAGAGCCATGATTATAGGAGTAGTTACTGAAGAATTAAAAAATTCCACTTGAGGGCCTTCAGGGTTAAAAGTTATTTTGGCCCAGAGCTTGGTGAGCAGAACTCTGCCCATCAATGGGGCCAGGCATTCTGGGATTACTAGGAAGGAGTGATGGATTTTTCCTTTTCCCTGGTCCATGGTCCTCGTAGTTGTCAAAGCCCGATATTTACTTCTGTTAGACTCTTGAATTAGAGACCTTTTATTCGGTAGAGGGCCCAATGGGCCTTACGGGCTGAGTATATTCACCCTGCATCTACTTCAAAGTTTATTGTGTTCCCCTCCACTTCAAAAGTTACCTTGAGGTCAGGGAGAGGATCTGAGCCCGGACTTTCTTAGTATTCCTCCAGAGTCAGAATATCTGGCTGGCATGGCTGTCTCTTTCTAGGGCACTCTTTGGCCCAGTGTCCTTTTTCTTTAGAGTAGGCACATTGATCTGAGGCCAGGGGTGGCCTCTAGTGTGTGCCCAGGTATCCCTTCCTGTCTCTCTGTTTCTTAATTTCTGGCCTATTTGTTGTTGTGACCAGGACCTTAGTCAATGCCTTAGTCTGTCTTTTGTTTCTTTTATCCTCACTCAGATCCCTTCTCTTCCTCAGTTTCTCTCTTAAAGTATACCTTCTCGGGTTCTCTGAATAAATCCCTCAAAGTCATATCTTGTAATCCATCTAAGCATTGTAAATTTCTTTTAATATCCAGGGCAGCTTTCCCAATAAAGGCCATTGTGACAGATGCCTTTTGATCCTCTGCCTGAGGATCGAAAGGAGTATGTCTCTTATATGCCTACATAATTATCTCTAAGAACATAGAGGGAGATTCATCAGGCCCTTAAATAATCTCTCTTACCTTGGCCAAATTAGTTGGTCACCTAGCGGCCACTAAGATACCCACTATTAGAGCCCGGCGATAAGTGGACAGATGCTCCCTACCTTCAAAGGTGTTGGGGTCCCAGTTGGGTCGTTTCAAGAGAAAGCCGGCTTTGAATATATTGGGAAGTTTTGTCGGTCACGCATTTGGTCCGAGGATACTTTTTTCTAGCATCCAGGAGGATTCTCTTTTGTTCCTCTGTCAAGAAGAGAGTCCCTAGGAGTTGTTGGCAGTCATCTCAAGTAGGTTGGTGTGAAAACATCAATGACTTCACCAGACCTGAGAGCCAGGTTGGGTCCTCGGTAAAAGGGGGATTGTTATTTTTCCATTTATATAGGTCTGAAGAGGAGAAGGCCAATACTGGTAGGCTTGCATTTTTTCCCTATGGCCATCGTCAATCATTGGTCCTTAGGGATGGAGGGAAGCAACACGGGAGTTCCAGGGTTTTCAATCATTTGCCACCAGCGAGTTCCTTTAGCAACTCCAGCTTCCTCCAGGGGAGGAGGGGCTGTGTGTGACGCAGGGGAGTTATCTGGAGGGCCCTGGGCTGGCTTAGCGTCCTCCAATTGCGGAGAGGCTGAGTCAGCAGCTGGAGAATCACTTAGAGGGTGTTGGGGGTTGTGGGACAAGGGTAGAAGATAAGGAGGGGGACGAGAGTCCAGTAGAGTCAAATCTTGTGACTCAGGGAGAACAGAGGGTGGAGGAGGAGGAGGAGCAGAGGGGTTGAGAGATCGTGGGGGAAGGAGTAGGAACGGGGACACAGCAAGGAAAGGCTTCACCCACGGAGGAGGAGATTTGCAGAGGTCCTGTCAAGTTAAGGTATATTCCTGTTTATCAGTATGGCTATGTGGCCCTGGCTGTAAGACAATATCTCTGTCTTTTTAAATTAGTGGGAAGTAGAAAGATCCTTCTAGGGGCCATCCGAATCCAAAGGTGGGCCATTCTGTGGCACACAGAGTCTGCCAGGTCCAGCGTTTTACTAAAAAAGAAACATTCTGAGCCCTTAAGCGGACTTTGGTCCATAGATCAAGGGTCAGGGACAGAGGCATTGAAGTGATCTGTCCCATAATGAAAGATACACAAACAGTAAAAGCAACGACACAGGACACAGACAAGAGAAAACAATAAAGACAGGCAATGGACGTCCAACACTGAGACCAAGACTGAGCAGGTGGCAAAACCCGATGGCCTGGCAATACCGAATCTGAAACAAAGTATCACTGAGTCGAGGAGACTATTATTCCTTGATTCCCGAGTCCTCTGTGGCGTCCCCCAGGGACTTGGCTTGTGGCTCTGTGACACGTCTGCCAGCCACCATCAAAGAGAGCTCACACACTTCATCGACAGCCATTTTGCCAAGCCCTAACCTGAAACCTGAAACCAGAAAGAGGTGCCTTACTTACCCTGAGAGTAGCCCATTGGGGTCTCTCGTTCACCACTGCTGGATTTCGGTGGAACCTCCATATATAAATATCGGAAGAGCATTGGGGGAAGAGACCACCAAGAGACTCTCTCATGCAAAAACAAAGGGTTTATTGGGGGTCCAGCATGCTGGGGCTCAGAGCTCATTTGAATAGAGCAGAGAACCCTGAGAACAGCTTAAGCAGAGCTTATATACTTTCCTTGAAGAGGGCAGGGAGGAAAGTTTATTGATGGGCCTGGGCGGGTGAGCAGTTTGCGTGCAACTGGGTGAGGGAGTACATTCTGAAGTTTGGCAGTTGGGGACAGCACATTCTGGGAAAAAGATTAGAAATCACTTCTCAAGATTTCAACAGTGTTTTATTAAGCATACAGTAAAACAGGAAGTGACAAGAATCTATTTTATTAACATTTCACTACCGACTATACTTTGCCAGATTTCCTAAAGTCTCTATTGATATCTGCATTCCTACATATTTTCCCCAGTTCATCATTGTGATTAATTCTTCACATGTGCTGACATTTACATTCACTCAATACCCGAAACCCTATAGCTAAAGAACTTTTGGTCCAAATCCTATACTCACTCTCCTTTATAAACATACCGACTATCTTCCTAATACTACTGACTATCCATTTTGACTGGAAGTTCTCTTTGAAAATCAATCATCCAAGTTACAAGGTCCTATGCTTAATACCCAATCAAAAGCCCAATGCCCTTCTGGGCTTCAAATCTTACCTAGATTTTTGTTTTCAGATTCATATATTTTACCTATATATTCTTGAAAATATCGCAGGTTCCCAATACCATTATTCATCCAGCAGAATGATTTCTATTCCAAATCAAACCTGTTATTAACCCTAACCATACACTGTTCCCTCAATCTAACTTTAGAGAAGAGCAAGGACAGAGTTGGTCTTAAAATACAGGAATTTAGGGGATCTTCCAACTGCTGAGAAACTCAAAGGTCTATGCGCAAATGATCCCTAGAGAAGTTGTAGACACCTATGAAGGAACTGAGAGAGCAAAAGTCATCTTTCATTGCAAACAACCTGGTCAGCATGAAGGGATGTGTCTGAATCAGCCTCTCTCTTCTTTATGTAGAGAAGAAGGACCAAACGAGGCCTCTGTGGAGAGCTGTTCCTGGTTACCAATGTTTGATATACCATTCTAACTTGTGAAAGTGTCAAAGGAATTAGGGACAGCCTCCATTTCATGGGACCTTTGGAATCAAATGTTAGGACAACGTGCTTGCCAAGGCATTGACCTCATTCAGTTCCTGAAGGAAGTGACCTCACCTCACATTCTTGGTGATGGAACTCTCTGAACATGGGATCCAGGCATCCAGGCACACAAATCTAGTCCCAGGCCCAGTCCCAGTGGTCTCACTTCTTTTGATTTACCAAAGACAGAGTCAGTCTTTCTTGGTATCTACTGATGTGAGGATGGCCAAATGCCAGGAAAGCTCTGAAGAATGGCCTTTCCTGAGTAAGCAGGAAGTGGCTCACCGTTGTCTCCTGACAACTTTACAGAGTTGGCCAAGGAAACCAGATCTTAGACAGAACAGGCCATTTGATGGGAACATAGTACGGCCCACCAGTCAGAGGTCACACCCGATAGTCAGAGACCTACTTTGGGAAAGGAGGTGAATTTGTGGGTGTGAGTGTGTGTTTGTGATTTTGTCTCATGTTCTGAGAATAGGTAGGAAAGGCAGTTTGTTTGGTTTGGAGTGGACGATTTCTAACAAGTGATTTGACAAGGCGAGTGTTTTTATGTCTGTGTATCCCACTGTGTCCATGGTTGTAGACATTAGAAAAGAGAATGCATCAAAGGATGTGTCCAGGCTAGTAGAAAGCTTACCAGAATTCTTTCTGCCCAATGTATGAAAGGAATGCGGCTTGCCTTATGGATGGGTAACACCTGCTATCTTCCTAAGTTCCTGTTTTCTTCCTGAATTCTGGCCACTCTGCAGAATAGGCTCATGATTTTGTGACCAAGTTATGTACCACCTCCAAGCTCTGTGACATGGCCATGTACTGGATAGCTGAAGGGAATGGCGAGCGTCTCAGAAAATTCAGATATCAGTGTGACCAGGAAAGTCTCAGTGGAGAAACACTGCTTTGGGCCGTTTGCTAACCTAATGTTCTGTTGCCCTAAATGTCAGGAAGGTCTTTGCCTCATGCCACCCCTTTGTGAAGCCTGAAGAAAACAGTTTTCAAATGGAAATGAATATGGATCACCTGTGGCTCTTTGCTTAATTGCTTTGAAAAGGGATGTGTCTGAATCAGCCTCTTGGCCCTGTGTGAGGTTGTGGCTTAGATACTCAGCACGTGGTGGATGTAAAGAAAGATCCCATGTGTGCATCCAAAACCAAAATGGCCAAAAAGCAGTCCTTGTGGATGAAGTCTGTCGCCTTCCTCTTTAAAGTTCTTGAACTCCATCAAGTGAGAATAGGGATCCTTTGGGTCAAATGGGTTCTTCAAAGACCTGCAGAGGAGCTTGTGTTTTCTCATGACTGCAAATCACATAAAAATATATACCTGACACTCAGTTTTCCACAAATTGGAGAAGCATAGAAGTATTAACGTCTAGCATATTTGATCACTCCTGTTTCACATGAAGGGTGTCCAGACCACCCTGAATTTACGCCAATGAGGGGCAAGGGAGTTATTTTGGACACTCTCTTGGACTCCGCCACTCATGGAAACCTTCAGCCAGAGGTTGTGATTAGTGTCTATATGGAAGAAGATGAGGGCCATATGGGAGGGTTTTGGTTTTAATTTTGGTCATTTGTGTCCGGTTGGAAGACATGACTGGGACCACCTGGGCTTGAACTCTGGTGTGATTCCCTTTAGAGACTGAATTCAGAGAAGTATTGCCATGAATTTTGTTGGGATTTTAGGAGTCCACCCATGAGAATCACCCTTGGAAACTGAGATCTAGGCCCAGGGTGGCTTTCCACAGAGCCCTGGGTATCTCAGCCAGAAGATCACATGATTTAATTCTGAAAGACTTGCCAGCCATTGTTGAGAGTCACAACACCCATGGATGTCACATTGTAGACCTCAATAGGCCTGGCTTCATGTGACATTTTGGCCACTCTTTGGGAAGCCTTGCCTGTGAGAGTTCTACAGAGCATTCATTGAAATGAGCTTCCTCACCATTTAAAGGTTCCTGAATGAATTGAAACCAACAGTGCCTGCAACGTCATCCTTGAAAAATGCCTAGATAAATACCATGAAATTTTTGAAATTCCCATGACCAGGTGGCACTGTAGAAACTTTGGATGTCCTGTTGCTGATCGTAAATATGCAAGACAGTGCCTTGATTGAGTGGGTTTCATGAAAATGGTGAAGAACAGAGATGCCAGTATGTTGGAACCTGCTGAGTAGTGGGCCTAGAGCAGTGGTAGGCAGGTGTGTGATAAAAAATTTGTGGTGGGGCCATGTGGATCTGCCATTGGATCCCAAATGGCTTGTGACTTACATGGTGCAGCCAGCAAACCCTTCCATGTAAAGGCTTCTGGTTATATGGAGATGTTTCCGGGCAATGTTTAGAATCAGGTTACTATGGACATGGGGCCAAGCTATGTGGGATAGAAGCCTGGTTGGTGCATTCTCCTGCATTCCCTGACCAACCACACATGAAAGAATTGCCTCCAGAACTGTGTCCCAGTTGAACTTCTTTTATTTCATGAAGCAAATGCCAAAGTCCCAGTGCAGCAGCAAGAAACACCACAAAAAGTGGAGGATGACCAAATCGCTTCCCAGTCCACATGGGAATACCCTTAGCCCCCAGTGGCCACAGTTTATTACAAAGAGAGAATTCAGCACTGCTGCCTCATGTTCATTGGAAAATAAGAAACCATGTCCTCCAGGTCACATAGATGCAGACACAGTTTTGATAGTCTCACTAAAAAGAAGCTAAAGCTCCTGACAACAACATATATTTCAAGTGCCCAAACTCAGAGGCAGTTTCTCAAGAAGTATTTAGGCCAGCAGAGCTCCATGTTTATGGAGTGTTTACCCTGTCCCATACTAGGGAAACTCCTCTACCACTTCCAAGGTTGTAAACTCCTGAGCATATTATTCACAGATTTTATTACTCTTCTCCTCTAATTGTGTCTTACTTTGGGCGAAAAAAATGTCAAGGAATTGTTCTGGATGAGAGTGGGAAGATTTTGTTTAGCACATATTTGCATACACATTGGATTCATTTTTCTATTTTACATTTGAAATACTGAATCCTGACACTAACACATGCCCTGCTAGATTCTGAATACTAATCCTAATATAATGGAGAAAAATTACGGAAACAGAATAGAAATACAAGCAGTTCAGAGGAGGCATGTTGTATACTTGGACTTGCCTTTTGCATTATATAGGGTAGGAGTTATAAATCTAGTCAATTTTTTGTTGAAATAGTTTTCCATGTGCTTTTAAAGTTAACAAATATGTGAATTCCTGTCTCCCTTTCTCTGTATTCTATTCAGCACATGTATTTTTATATGCACATATAGAATCCTACCTGGTATCACACGTACATTCTTGTGAGTTACATGACTTGGCAGATACAAAGTGTGAGAAGAGGTCACTCCTCTTAAACGCTGTTTGACCTGAAAATTCAACCTATGGGTGAGCTTCCTAGTTGAAAAAAGTTATTCATAAATCCATATCCAGTAAAATGAATATTTTTGGATCTGTGGATGATTCATATTTCACGGTGTAATTCGATTGGCATATATATTGCTAATTTTTAAAATCTGTGTGTGGATATATATATATATATATATATATATATATATATATATATATATATTCTCTCCAGATATTTCAAAATATTTAATATATGTGTCTTATTATACACTCCCTAAATTCATTCATGATTATGTATGTGGATTTATAATCAACTTTTCACAAGATTATTCTCAGAAATATTCATTCACCTGATATACGTATTTTTTTCCTAGTATTGAAAACTAACTTCAGTGAATGGTGCATATAAATCCTAATATTTCTACAGTAACTGATCCATTTTCACATCAATGCAAGTAGATTCCTATGGGACATGATAAGTATTTTGAAGTTCATTTTTATTGAAAACTAGTACATTACTATATCTTCAGTTTATGCACATTATTGGATATATATTTCATCCACAAGTTCACAAATTTATAGGCATTTATTTCACTTTCAATCACTTTCTGCTTCAGAAAACACGTGTTCCGCAATGTTTCAAACTGATCTTTTCATGAGACTTCTTTCCAAACACATTATTTTTGATTTCCATAATCACTTTTGAAGCAAAACTCACTCACTCTTCATGATAAACCATAACCCTAGGATTACAATTAGACGTATAACTAGTTGTTATGAATGATTATATATCAATATATGATTTCTTATGTATTTTCAGATATCAATTCAATACATTATTTAAAGTGGAACCAGTTATATTATTTATTAACTGTATGGTCTATTCATGCATTATCTCTATATTCATAGACACAGGGTACACCTATTTTTACCCTCAATACTAATTTATACGTTTTCAAAATATTCCTCAAAAAATGGTGGAAGAATTACTCATGTCACCTGATCTATATATACATTTTATCACAGTAATATTCTGGACAAAAAAATCAAAGGTCACCCTTAAGGTTGTACCAGAGCCTAAATGGAAAGTGAGCATGGATTACTAAAACCTTCCATGTCCAGGTGGCCTAATGCTCTCAAATGTCAATCTTATTGGTGACTACAATTTTGTTTCTTTCTAAGATTATATATTCAACCTCAAGCCTGTTGAAAATGTCTAATCCTATCACTCACTTTATACTTTGCCTTATTTAGTAATGTCTCTATTTATATCTATTTTCCTACATATTTTCCCCTGTTCATCATTGTGACTGACTCTTCACTTGTGCTGACATTTACATTCACTGTCTACCTGAAACCCTATTGCTTAAGAACTTTTGGTCTAAATCCTATTCTCACTCTTCTTTGTAAACCTACTGACTATCTTTCTAATCCTACCGACAATCCCTTTTTGAGTGGGTGTTCTATTCGACATTCAATCATCCAAGGTACAAGCTCCTATGCCATTGTATATAGATTTATCTGAGACATTTTTGCAGAAAATAATTCAAAGCTAAGTGTGCCAATTAAGGGCCCAATGCCCTTCTGGACTTCACATCTTCCCTAGATTTCTGTTTTTATACTTATATTTCACCTATATATTCTTGTAAGTATCATAGTTTCCCAATACCATTATTCGTCATGCAGAAGGATTCCTAACCCCAAATTGAACATGTTACTAACCCAAACCATACACTGTTCTCTCAATCGAACTTTACAGAACAGCAGGGACAGGGTTGCTCTTAAAATACAGGAATGTAGGGCATGTTCCAGCTGTTGAGAACATCAAAGGTCCATGCAGAAATGATCCCTTGAGAAGATGTAGGCAGCTACGAAAGACCTGAGAGAGAAAAGTCATCTTCAATGGCAAACAACCTTGTCAGCATGAATGGATGTGTATGAATCAGCCTCTCTCTTCTTAATGTAGAGAAGATGGACCAAAACAGTCCTAGGTGGAGAGCTGTTCCCGGGTGCCCATGGTTTATATACCATTCTAACTTGTGAAAGTGTCACAGGAAGTAGGGGCAGCCTCCATCTCATGGGACTCTTGAAAGCAACTGTTAGGACAAAGTGGTTATCAAGGCAATGACCTCATTCAGTTCCTGAAGAAGTGATCTACCTCACTTCCTTGGTGATGGAACTCTCTTAACTTGGGATCCAGGAAGCCAGGCACCCGGAGCCAGTCCAGTCCCAGACCCAGTAGGCTCACTTGTTTGAATTTACCAAGGAGAGTGTCAGTCTTTCTTGGTACCTCCATATGTGAGGATGGCCAAATACCAGGAGAGCTCTGAATAGGGGCCTTTCCTGAGAAAGTAGGTAGTGGTTCACCGCAGGCTCCTGACAACTTCACAGAGTTGGCCAAGGAGACCAGATCTGAGATAGGACAGGCCATTTTGGGGGAACATAGTATGGCCCACCACTCAGAGGAAACTCCGGATAGTCACAGAGTTACATGGGGGAAGGAGGTGTCTTTGTGGGGTGGGTGTGATTTTGTGGTTTTGTCTCATGATCTGATAATAGGTAGGAAAGACGGTTTGTTTGATTTGGAGTGGTCTTCTTCTAGTAAGTCGTTGGACAAGGCAAGTGTTTCTATTTCTGTGGATCCCACTGTGTCCGTGGTTGTAGACATTAGAAAATAGAATGCAACAATTGATATGTCCTGTATAGTAGAAAGATTCCCGGCATTCATCCTGCCCAATTTATGAATGGACTGCAGCTTGCCTTATCCATGGGCAACACCTGCTACCTTCCTAAGTTCCTGTTTCTTCCAGAATTCTCACCACTCTCCAGAATAGTCTCATGGTTTTGTGTCCAAAATATGTACCACCTCCAAGCTCTGTGACATTGCCATGTCCTGGATAGCTGAAGGGAATGGCGAGCATCTCAGAAAACTCAGATATCAGTGTGACCAAGAAAGTCTCAGTGGAGAAACCATGCTTTCGGCCTTTTGCTTATCAATTGTTCTGTTTCCCTGAATGTCAGGAAGGTCTTTGCCTCAGGCCACCCCTTTGTGAAGCCTGAAGAAAACAGTTTTCAAATGGAAATGAATGGGCATCACCTGTGGCTCTTTGCTTAATTGCTTTAGAAAGGGATGTGTCTGAATCAGCCTCTTGGCCCTGTGTGAGGTTGTGGCTTAGATTCTCAGCACCTGATGGATGTAAAGAGAGATCCCATGTGTGCATCCAAAACCAAAATGGCCAAAAGAGCAATTATTGTGAATGAAGTCTCTCGCATTCATTTGTAAGGTTCCTGACCACCATCAAGTGAGAATACGGATCCTTTGGTTCAAATGAGTTATGCACAGCCCTGCAGAGGCTAACCCATAGGTTTTTGGGTTTTCTCATGGCTCCAAATCATATAAAGAATCTATAACTGACAGTCAGTAGGCCTCAAATTGGAGATGCAGAGCAGTATTAACAGCTGGCCTATCTGATCACTCCTGGTTCACCGGATGGGTGTCCAGGCCACCTTGACTTTAGGCAAATGAGGGGCAAGGGAGCTTATTTTTGACACTGTCTTGGGCTGCACCCCTCATGAAAAACTCCAGCCAGAGGTTATGATAAGTGTCTATATGGAAGAAGATGAGGGCCATGTGGGAGTGTTTGGTTTTAATTGTGGTCATTTGTTTGGCGGTTGGAAGAGATAACTGGATCCACCTGGGCTTGAATTCTGGCATGATTCCTCTTAGAGACTGAGTTCTGGAATTTACCTCAAAGAAGTATTGCCATGAAATGTGTTGGGATTTTAGGAGGCCACGCATGAGATGCGCCCTTGAAAACTGAGATCGAGGGCCAGGGTGTCTTTCCACAGTGCAGTGAGAATCTCATCCAGGATATCACATGATTTTATTTTGAAAGACTTGGCAGCCATAATTGAGAGTCTAAACACAAATGGAACTCATATTGTAGACCTCAATGATCCTGGCTTCATGTGACCTTTTGGCCACTTTTTGGGAAGCCTTGCCTGTGAGATTTCTCCAGAGATTTCATTTAAATGAGCTTCCTCACCACATAATGGTTCCTGCATTAATTGAAACGCACAGTGACTCCAACTTCATCCTTCAAAAATGGCTAAATAAATACTATCAAATTTCTGAAATTCCCATTACCAGGTGGCACTGGAGAACCTTTGGATATCCTGTTGCTGAACATGAGTGAAATAGTTCCCCACGCAATGACACTTCACCGGGAGAATTCCAATTTTATTGCTAAAAGCTGTGTGCTTATATAGCACTAAGGGGGAGATGGTATGGCTTAGATAAATGGCAGCAACCCGTTTATTGACAAGTTCTTTCAAATATCAGCTCCAGAGCCCAGGAATTAGTTCTAATTGGGGCTAAGGTTCCCCACAAGCGAGATTTGAAATTGGCGCTGGCGGGAGAGTTCACAAGGGCGGGAACTTTTTGCACCACTGCAGAAATGAAGAAGGTAGGAAGAAGAAGTCCTTAGGCGCCATGTTGGGGTTTTTCTCTGCGGTATGGCTGCCATTTATTCTTTTCCCAACATTCCACCCTTTTTGTTTTCTTAGGAAGTGGGGCGTCGTTTGTCAGATCTGGCTGCTTCCTGCTGTGTGGGGCTGGTGTGGGGCCTAGAAAGAGAAGTGGAGGAATGCTCAGGGGGCAGGTATGGGGATATCATGGCAGCCAGAAATAAAACCCAGTGGCTATAGACAGCTATTTTCATAGGGGTGAAGTCAATGAATGTTCCCTGAAGCCAAAGATGTCGATGGCATGGAACCAGTCCTGGATGGAAGAGATTGTTGGTATCAGCCACTGGTCCTGTAACAGAGACTCAAGGAAATACCGGAAGCGTTGCCTGGACATGGTGTCGCCAGCACCTGAAGAAGATCAGAGCGAATAAAAAAGGAATGAAGATAAAAATTAAAGCAAATGTCAATTTTTGGCAGAAGTTCCATGTGGGGGGACTGACATAGAAGAGGCCAAGGGCCATGAGAAAGCTTAGAAGGTGGTAAAGACTATGAATCCAGGATGGCAGATTAAGAGGTTCTCCGAGCTCGTTGTCTCCCGCTGTCTAATACCCGTTGCATTCCATCGTGCCTGGTAGTGAGCTTCATCACTGAGTGAACTGTTCTCTTGGAGATGTTGGGGGTTCATCGGTCATCAGAGGCTGGTAGTGACTAAGCAAAAGCTGGTTGAAAGTTTGATTAGGAATTTTATGCAGTTGGGTTTGAAGGCACTTCATTATGCAGGGCAAGAGAGCACAAAAAAGAAGCATCCAAATAAGGGGACCCAAGATATGTAGTAAGTACATGGCAAGATAGGATTGGAAGAACCCCGTTATGGGATTGGAGGAGGTAGGTTTGAGCAATTGGGTCGATAATTCCTGCAATTTAACAACATTTTTTTTTATTAGCCCAGATTCATTAACATAATAGCAAAATTCCTCTCTGAGGAATAGGCATGTAACCCCTTTTTCTGCAGTGAGAAGATCAATTGCCCTTTGGTTCTGTAAAGCCACTTGTGCCAATGAAGTAACCTGCCGCTGAAAGGAACCCAGAGACTCAGCCATGGTATTGAGTGTTTCCTGCAGTTTTTGTTGAAGGTCATTGGATCCCATAGAGCATGACCTATAGCTCCACCAGAGAGTCTGAGACCCGTCACTGAGGTTGTTAAAATGAGGCCTACCAGAACCGGCAGAAAGACTACCCTACGGGTGCGGGAAGGTAGGGCCAACTGTCAGAATTCGGTGGGAGTATACAAAGATAGCTGAGGAACTACAGTAACCAAGAAACAGGCGCCAGAGACATTGATGGTTGAGGTACTTAAAGAACCATTACACCAGAGGAAATGTCCAGGTTGCATAAACACAGGGCTCTATGGAGTGCTGTAGCTCAAGGAACAAATGGGTAAAGGATTCATTATTGGCAGGTGGAAACAGATGAAAGGAAATAATGTATTGGTGGAATAACTTTCCCACAGTGGGATACGTGTCACATGTAGGGGTTGTCCTTTTTAGAGAAATTGTAGGGTTTTGCTGGAATATTTCCTGCCGCTAATGGGACTGCTGCTAGAAGTGGACGACTAAGTGAAGCACAGAGAAAGCACTGAGAAGTAGGCACAGAAAGAGGGGTGGAGTTTAATAATCAAAAAGTTTGGTGTAGCAAATTGAGCCATGTGGGAGGGGGACCTGAGAGGGTTGAAGGCTCTGAATCCTTTTTGGATGAGCTATGGATATGATCTCGAAGTTTTGATTCTGAGTCCTTAATGTGTTCGACTACCTGGATGATTGCCTTAGGTTGCGTAATCAGGGTGCGGCCAATAGTCATCCACCCTGTGGGTCTGACTGAGGTTGTCCGAGCATAGACAGCAAACTCAACATAGCCCCATCGTTTGGCCTTGGGGTCAGGTTTATCTAAAGTATATCATCCATTGTTACTGGATGAAGAGCCTTTATGCCACTTTATGTAACTAGAAGTCCACCCTTCAGGGTAACCAAATGAGTGGTAAGAATAGCTACCACGTTCATCATGGAACATGCATGACCAATAGGGGCACCCATTATATATCTCAGGCCACCAATGACAATAGTCTTTTGTTTGATCAAAAAGGAAGCAAATGAAAGGCCAGTTCCAGCTACCAGGGACGAAGGTCCTTGAAGGTGACAATTTTAGGGAAATAGAGGTGCAGTTGTGGATGAAGCAAGTAGTTGCATCCACTGCGCAGACCTTCTGCATGCCATGTTCTGAGTATCGTTCCCGAAAAGTGAATAAATGCATGGTAGGTGAG
Source organism: Callospermophilus lateralis (assembly GCF_048772815.1). Lineage (NCBI taxonomy): Eukaryota > Metazoa > Chordata > Mammalia > Rodentia > Sciuridae > Callospermophilus > Callospermophilus lateralis. Next base: position 94,460 of record NW_027513588.1, on the reverse strand, counting down.
GAGGGTAAAGACCAGTCCTGACAGAGCACAGAAAATAAGCAGAGCACAAAAAACAAGCAGTTAGAGAAGACTAGGGTGTTGGGAGAGCTCATTGTGCCTTCTTTAAGAGGAATTGGGCTGCAAGGAAAACCGTGTGAGCCACAACTAAAATGGGTGAGATGGGTGTGGAGAGCAGGAGTAAAGGGGAGGTTCAGTAGGTGATTCTTGGAGTTCCTCTGGGGTGGCCCTGTCTTCAGCAGGTGGGGCCTCCTGGTGATGTGGCTTCAACCTAGACAGGTGAATCCAGGGAGTGAGACAGTTGTCTGGTAAGGAGAGTTTGGCGGCGGTAAGGGTAAAGAGAATGACAGGATAGGGGCCTTCCAATTTTGCGGCAAGAGTCCCTTTCTCCTCTGGGGTATTATAATAGACTAGACTAACAGGTGTTAAGGGAGGAGTGTTTGGAGAGGAGACTGGGTCCGGAAGAAGCCAGTCCTGATATTTCCAGAGTTCCGAGTGGAGATGGAGCAAGAGAGGCAAAGACAAATCTCGGGTGAGAGGTCCTTGTGAAATGACCAACCCAGGGGTTATAAGAGGTCTTCCATACATTATCTCAAAAGGAGACAGTAAAGATGGTTTCTTAGGGAGAGCTCTGATTCAAAGCAAAGCCAAGGGAAGGAGTTTGAAACAGTCTATGTTTAATTCCATTGTCAATTTGGTAAGGACTTCCTTTAGAGTACGATTTACCCTTTCCACTTTCCCTGAAGCCTGGGGGAAATATGGACAGTTGAAATGCCACTTGAAGGAGAGGGCTTGAGAGACCTTTTGTGTGATCCTAGAAGTAAACTCAGGGCCATTGTCATATTGTAGGGAAGTGGGCATACCAAACCTGGGGATGATGTCTGTCAGTAAGATTGAAGCTACAGTGGAAGCCTTTTTATTGGAAGTGGGAAATGCCTCAACCCAACCAGAGAAAGTGTCCACAAAGACAAGGAGGTATTTAGTGCGCCATACTGTGGGCATGTTGGTGAAGTCTACCTGCCAGTCAGCAGCGGGAATGTGTCCCCGGGCTTGGTGGAAAGGGAAAGGTTTGGGCCTTAAAGGAGTATGAGGGTTGGTCCGCTGACAGATCTGACAATTAGAGGCTATATTCTGTAGCATGGCTTGTCAGAGGGGGTGAGGGAAAAGAAACTCTGTAAAAAGAGGGTCAAAGACTGAGAATTGGAAAGGAATAGAGTATGAAGGAACTTGAAAAGATTCTTGTTCTTACTGAAAGATGTAGGGGCTTCAGATGAGCTGTCTAAAGTGGCCATTATATGTCCCCCATGGAGGCCATAATTGAAAGTGGTAGCAGCCATTCGTGCTGCCTGGTCAGCTTTGGCATTGCCCTCAGTGATAAGAAAGCCGTCCTTCTGATGGGACCTACAATGGACAACTCCCAACTGGGTGGGTAAGTGGCCTCTATTAGATTGGTTATAAAAGCTGAATTAGTGATCACATTACCTTTGGTGGTAAGTAGGCCTCGCTACTTTCAAATATCAGCATGGGATAATAAGATATGGAAGACATATTTTGAATCAGTTTAGAGGGTGAGGGATTTGCCTTGTGCTAGAAGGCAGGCACGAGTGGATGCTATAAGTTCAGCCTACTTGTCTGTAGTTCCTGAAGGCAAAACTTTGGCCTCTATAATCTCAGTGGCTGAAAATACAGCGTATCCAGAGTAATGAGTTCCGTTCTCCCTAAAGGAACTGCTGTCAGTAAACCAGATAAGGTCAGGCTTGCTGAGTGGTCTCTCAGAAATGGAAGAATGACAGGGGAGGAAATCATCTAAGGTTTCCAAGCAATTATGAGTTGGTATGTGAGACATGGGAGTCATTGGGAGCAGTGAGGCAGGGTTCAGTGCAGAGCAGGGGAGGAAAATAATATTAGGGTTTTCCAGAAAGGAAGTGAGGGGCGACAGAAATCTGGATGTAGGGAGAGTTTGAAGGCCCTTTTAAGCTAAAAGATCCTTCAAGTGATGTGGGGAGTGGATAGTTCAAGGGGCCCCAAAAGTCAGATTAGAGGCTTCTTTGTGTAAAATTTGTCCAGTAGCCAGAGCTCTTAAGCAAGGGGCCCACCCACGGATGGTAGGGTCTAGTTGCTTGGACAAATATGACACAGGTGCAAATGTACGCCCATAGTTTTGACCTAAGATCCCAAGTGCTTGCCCCCCTTTTTCATGGACATATAGATGAAATGTTCTTGAAAGATCTGGAAGGTGAAGGGCAGGTGCCTTTAAGAGGAGTTGCTGAAGCCTGCGGAAGTGGTAGATGGGAAAGGAGGCAAGAGATTCACTAGGGGGTCCCTTTGCTAGGTCATACAGGGGTTTGGAGAGAAGAGAATAATTTGGGATCCAGGCCCTAAAATAACCTGCTAATCCTAGGAATGATAGTATTTTGGCTTTCGTATAGGGCACTGAAAGATCACAGAGGAGTTGCCTCCTATCCAGTGTTATTTCCTTTTTCCCGGGTGTAAGGCAAAAACCAAGATAGGTGACCGAAGACTGGGAAACCTGGGCCTTGTGGGGAGACTCCCTATATCCCTTGTCTTCTAGGAATTTATGAAGCTGAGCGGTGTGGGATTGAGAGTGTTCCAGAAAGACTACATAGAAGAAGGTCATAGACATATTGAAGTAGAGTAGAGTCAGGACAGGTCAGGTGAAAGGATGTGAGGTCCTGGGCAAGAAATTGGCCAAAGAGATGGGGGCTATCCCTGAATCCCTGTGGGAGGACAGTCCAGGTAAGCTGATGAGAATGGCGGGTGTGAGAGTCAGTCCATGAAAAAGCAAAGATATCCTGAGATTCTGAGAAAAGGGGAATAGAAAAGAATGCATCAATTAAATCTAGGACTGAGAAGTGAGTAGTAGTGGCATGGATCTGAGAGAGGAGGGTGTAAGGGTTGGGCACTAGCGGGTGGATGGGGTCCACAGAGGAGTTGACAAGGCGAAGTTCTTGAACCAGCCTGTAGGACACGTTAGGTTTCTTAACTGCCAGAATGGTTGTGTTGAAAGGAGAGTGTGTAGGACTAAGATACCCCTTTCATAATAAATCCTGGATGATGGGTTCTAATCCAAGGAGAAATGTGGTTGTGAGTGGATATTGTGGTTGACTAACATATCTTGAAGGGTCCCGTAAGACAATATGAATAGAACTGCATTTAGCCATAAAGGGTGTAATTGTGTCCCAAACCTCAGGGTTAAATGGTTTAGATAGTCGTGGGAGAGTGCATGAAGGAGGTGTATCTGCCCCTAGGAATATCATGAGGAAATGAGAGGTAGGAGAGGTGTGGGTTGATAAGTGAATGGTGACTTTTAATAGTGAGAGTATGTCCCTTCCCAGAAAGGGAATGGGGCAATGGCTCATAACAAGAAAGGAGTGAGTGAAGGACAAAAGGGATCGCTGCATATAACATGATTGGGGGGGGTTTGAGGAAAAATCTTTTTACCTCCTACCCTGACAATAGGAGTTTTTGAGGGTGTGGTAGGACCCTAATACTCCCTCAAAATCGAAAAAGCGGCACCAGTATCCAAGAGGAAGTTAATGAAGCGTCCATCCACCAGGAAGGTGACCCTAGGCTCTTGATTCTTGATGGTAATAGTCTGGAGGGAAGGCCCAGGACTCCATCAATCCTCCTCTGCCAAGCCCAGGTGAGGCTGGGGTTGCTGGGCAGCAGACCAACCTTCCTTCTGGGTTGTTGGGCAGTCTGCCCCCCAGTGTCCACTTTGATGGCATTTTGCGCAGGGGTTGTAGGGTGTCCTCGGCGAAGAACAATTCCTGGTCCAATGTCCCTCCTTACCTCATTTGAAGCAAGCTCCAGGGGGGGTCATATTGGGACGGCATGGTGATGGCCTTCTCTGAATGAGCTGGGCCAACATTTGGAATTTGGCATTTTCAGCCCTCTGCCTACGGAATTCACTTTCATCCTCTCTACCATGAAAAACCTTGAAAGTGACAGCGAGGATTTTGGTCTGAGGAGTAGCAGGGCCCTGTTCAAACTTTTTAAGCTTGGCTTTAATGTAAGGGTAGCTTTGGGCCAGAATATATGTCATTAAGACATGACGGCCATCAGGGGTTTCTGGGTCGAGGTTTGTGTACTGCTGAAGGGACTTGGTTAGTCTATCCAGGAATTCTGAAGGTGTTTCCTCCTTCCTTTGAATGACCTCCTGCATCTTTTGAAAGTTAACAGCCTTGCGGGTGGACTTTTTCAGTCCCGCCAAGAGGCAGGATGTAAAAAGGTCACTAGACTGTAAGCCCATAGGGGATCCTGCTCTGGGACAGCATGAGGGCCTGTGGGTGGTTATGATTGGTCCTATGATTTTCATCAGCATGGGCTTGGGCTAGCTCCCAGAACCATTGCCTTTCCTTGGGGAGAAGTTTATTGGCCAAGAGCATGTAGATGTCATGATGAGTGAGGCTATATGCTTGCAGTACCCATTGAAACTCCCGAATGTAAGTGGTGGGGTCAGTGGTGAAAGAGCCTAACTTCCTCTCTAGCTGAGTAATGTCCGACATGGAGAAGGGTACGTGGACTCTGATGACACCCTTGGGACCAGCTACCTCACGAAGGGGTGCGATTGTCTTGGGCGTGGGAAGGAGTCCCTTTGACCTGATAACAGGAGGACTGAAAGAGGCAGGCGGTGGACAGGAAGGAGAGGGAGGGGAAGGGAATGTCTCTGTGGAAGAGGAGGAGGTGGAGCAGGCAGAAGAGTGGGGAAGGGAGGGGGATGAAATGGAAGGTTGAGGATCTGTGGAATCAGGCAGAGGAAGAGGAGGATTTTGCGGGAGAGAAGGGTCAGTTGGGGCTGGGGGATAAGGTGGGGGTTGATCTGCTGGGTCGAATGAGGAAGGATCTGCGAAGTCAGGAGTAGAACTAGGGGAAGAGAGGGGTTTGCAAGCAAGAAGGACCTGAGAGGGAGGGCAGGAGGAGCAGAGACAGGGTGCTGTGCGAGAAGGCTAAAACATTCAATACAGGGAATCTCACTCCACTTTTTCAGATGCTGGCAGTAATTAAAAAGGTCCAAGAGGAGGTTTGGATCTAAGGAGCCTTCTGGAGGCCAATGATTGCCATTATCCAGTAGATATGTAGGCCAATCTTGGGTACAGAATTTGATTAGAAGTTTGGGCTTGATGTCTGGTGTGAGGGAGAGTGTGGCCAGATTTTTTATTAAACTTTTGAGAGGTGAGGTTTCAGGTACAGATAAAGAGGTGTCCACAGTCACAGGGAGAGATGGAAGAGAGAGAGAGAGAGAGAGAGAGAGAGAGAGAGAGAGAGAGAGAGAGAGAATAAGTGTAAGCAAGAGAGACAAAGAGAAAACCCGGCCTGGAACAGACTCCGGGAAGCGCTCAGGGCGAATGGGGGTCAGGTGGGCATCCCCAAAATGACCAGCCATCATGAGGAAATACAGAGGGCACTACCTGATTGTCACCAGTGAAGTGCGATCTGTGAGACCCAATGGGTTCGGAGCCACGGGCAACCTGACATCAGGAAAGTTTTCGAACGCAGCAGAAGAAGTAAGTAATGAAAACAGAACTCCGGCTCCAGCAGAATGCAGTTCCAGGATGGGAGTTCAGTTTTCCCCGAGCAGAGAGGCAGCTTCAGCCAGACACAGCAGGCCCGCAGGAAACAGCAACTCTAGCCAGCAGCGGCAGCAGCAGCAGAGGAGGAAAAACCACAGAGCCTCTCATGTAAACTCAGAAGCCTCACACCCCAAAGGGAAACGGATCACCAGAGGGTCCACTGCAACCAGTAAAGGTCTTAGTGGGAGGAATTCCCTCCCCCCTACCAGGCGTCTAGAGTGTGACAGACGATCATGGTCACAAAGCCAGCGGTAGCCCGAAGGGAGTTGGCGAGCCGGGGTCAGGGGAGGCTTACATACAACAAATCAGTGGTGAGTGCAGGAAGCCTGCGTCTGAAAAGAGCAGACCAGGGCAGAGTGCCACGGTGGAGCAGTGGACGGGGCTCTTGTTGGAAAGAGCTCACCCATATCCTCACACGGGGCACCAGAATGAAAGAACTCCCCACGCAAAGGCACTTCACCGGGAGAATTCCAATTTTATTGCAAAAAGCTGTGTGCTTATATAGAACTAAGGAGGAGATTGGAGGGCTTAGATAAATGGCAGGCAATCCGTTTATTGGCAAGTTCTTTCAGATATCAGCTCCGGAGCCCAGGAATTAGTTCTTATTGGGGCTAAGATTCCCGGCCAGCAAGGTTTGAAATTGGCGCCAGCAGAAGAGTTCACACGGGCGGGAACATTTCGCACCACTGCAGAAAAGAAGAATGTAGGAAGAAGAAGTGCTTAGGCGCCATGTTGGGTTTTTTTTTCTGGGGTATGGCTGCCGTTTATACTTTTCCCAACAATGAGTATACCAGACAGTGCCTTGATTGACTGGTTTTTATGAAAATGGTGTTTAACAGAGATGCCAGAAAGTTGGATCCTGCTGATTAGTGGGCCAAGAGCAAAGGTGGGCATGTGTGTGATAAAACATCAGTGGTGGGACCATGTGGATATGCCATTGGCTTCCAAATGGCTTGTGACTGACATGGTGAAGCCAGCAGACCCTTATATGTAAAGGCATCTTGTTACATGGAGAGGATTCAGGACATTGTTCAGAATCAGGTTGCTATGTTCAAGAGGGCAAGCTATGTGGAATAGAAGCCTGGTTCTTTTATTCTCCTACAGACCCTGACCCACCACATGTGACAGAAATCCCTCACACACTGTGTCCCCGTTGAACTCCTTGTATTTCATGAAGCAAATACCAAACTTCCAGTGCAGCACCAAGAAAACACGAAAATAGAGGATGACCATATGGTTTCATAGTCCACACTAGAGACATTTAGCCCCAAGGGGCCACAGTTTACCTTCAAAGGGAGAATTCAGCACTGGTGTCTCATTTCATTGGAAAATAAGAAACCATGTCCTCCAGGTCACATAGATGCCCAGGTTTATGGTTTCACTAGAAAGGAAGCTAAAGCACGTGACAACAACATATATTTCAAGTGCCCAACCTCACAGGCAGTATCTCAAGAAGTCTCTAGGACAACAGACCTCCATGTTTTTGAAGTGTTTACCCTGTCCCTTACTTTTGGAAACTCCTCTAACACTTCCAAGGTTGTGAACTCCTGATCGCATTCCATTCCAGATATGTATTCATGGATTTTCTAACTCTTCTCCTCTAATTGTGTCTTACATGGGGTGAAGGTGTTGTCAAGGTATTGTTCTGGATGAGAGTGGGAAGATTTTTGTGTAGCACATATTTACATACACATTGGATTCATTTTCCAATTTTCCATTCGAAATACTGAATCCCTGTCAGTAACCCATACCCTAATAGACTCTGACTACTAATCCTAATATGATGGAGACAAATAACCCAAACATAATATTAATACAAGCAGTTCAGAGGAGGCATGGTGTATAGTTGGTCTTGCCTTTTGCATGATATAGTGTAGGAGTTATAAATCTTGTCAATTGTTTGTTGAAATAGTACTCCATGTGTTTTTAAAGTTAACACATATGTGAATTTCTGTCTCCTTTTTTCTGTAGCCAATTCAGCACATGTATTTTTATATGCACATAAAAAATCCTACCTGGTATCACACGTACATTTTTGTGAGGTGGCTAACTTAGCAGAAACAAAGTATGAGAAGAGATCACCCCTCCTAAACGCTTTTGGAACTGAAAATTCAAACTATGAGTGAGATTTTTAGTTGAACAACATTATACATAAATCCATGTTCAGTAAAATTAATATTTTTGGATCGGTGGATGATATATATTTCACGATGAATTTTGATTGGCATATATATTGCTACTTTCTAATGTTTCTCTGTGAGATATATATATATATATTCTCTAGATTTTTCCAAATATAAAATATATGTGTCCTATTATACACTCCCTAAATAATTCACTCATGCTCATGTATGTGGTTTTATAATCAAATTTTCATACGATTATTTTCAGAAATATTCATCCACCTGAAATACATATTTGTTTTCTAGTACTGAAAACTCACTTCACTGAATGGTGCAAACAAATCCTTATATTTCTACTGTAACTGACCCAATTTAACATCAATGCAAGTAGATTCCAAAGGGGCATGATGTGTATTTTGACGTTCATTTTTATTTAACACTGGTACATTACTATTTCTTCAGTTTTTGTACATCATAGTATATACATTTCATCCACAAGTTCACAAATTTAAAGACATTTGAAACACATTCAATCACTTCCTGCTTCAGTACACATGTATTCCTCCTTGCTTTTGACTGGTTATTTATTGAGACTTCTTTCCAAACACATTATTTTCGATTTCCATAATCAATTTTGAAGCAAAACTCACACACACTTTATGATAAACCACAACCCTAATATTACCATTAGATGTATAACTGGTTGGAATGAATGTATGTATGTCAATATGACATTTCCTGTGTATTTTCAGATATCAATTTATTCCAATTTCTAAAGTTGGAATCAGTTATATTATATATTCACACATGGTACACCTATTTGTGCCCCCAATACTAATTTATATCTCTTCTAAATATTGCTCCCAGAAATGGTGCAAGAAAGACTCATGTCACCTGATCTACATATATATTCTGTCAACAAAATGCAAAGTCACACTTACAATTGTACCAAAGCCTAAATGGAATGTGAGTATGGATTATGAAAATCACCCATGTCCAGGTTGCCTAATGCTCTCAAATGTCAATCCTATTGGTGACTACATATTTGTTTCTTCCTAAGATTATGTATTCAACCTCAAGCCTGTTGAAAATGTCTAATCCTATCAATCACTTCATCATTTGCCTGATTTCCTAATGTCTCTAATGATATCTGCTTTCCTACATATTTTCCCCAGTTCATCATTGTGACTGACTCTTCACATGTGCTGACATTTACATTTTCTGTCTACCTGAAACCCTATTGCTAAAGAACTTTTTGTCCAAATCCTATACTCACTCTTTTTTTCTAATCCTACCAACTATCTTCCTAATCCTACCAACTATCTTTTTTGACTGGATGTTCTCTTCGACATTCAATTATCCAAGGTACAAGGTCCTATGCCATAATGTATAGATTTATCTGAGACACATGTGCACAACATAATTCCGAGTGAAGTATCCCAATCAAGGATCCAATGCCCTTTTGGGCTTCAAATCTTACCTAGATTTGTGTTTTCATACATATATTTCACCTCTATATATACTTATAAATATTGCAGGTTCCCAATACCATTATTCATGCAGCAGAATGATTCCTAACCCAAATCAAACATGTTATTAACCCTAACCATACTTTGTTTCCTCAATCTAACTTACAGAAAAGCAAGGACAGAGTTGGTCTTATATAGAAATGTAAGAGATCTTCCACCTGCTGAGAACCTCAAAGGTCCATGCAGAAGTGAACCCTGGGGAAGATATAGAAAGCTATGAAGGACCTGAGAGAGCAAAAGTCATCTTTCATGACAAAAAAAAAAAAAAACAGGTCAGGATGAAGGGGTGTGTCTGAAGCAGTCTATCTCTTCTTAATGTAGAGAAGATGGACCAAACCAGGCCTGTGTGGAGAGCTGTTCACGGGTGCCTATGTTTGATATACCATTCTTACTTGTGAAAGTGTCACAGGAAGTAGGGGCAGCCTCCATCTATTGGGACACTTGGAAGCAACTGTTAGGACAAAGAGGTTGCCAAGGCAGTGACCTCATTCAGTTCCTGAAGGAAGTAACCTATATCATTTTCTTGGTGATGGAACTCTCTGAACTTGGGATCCAGGATGCCAGGCACCCAGAGGCATTCCCAGTCACAGTCCCAGTGGCCACACATGTTTGGATTTACCAAGGACAGAATCGGTCTTTCTTGGTAACTACTGATGTGAGGATGGCCAAATTCCAGAAGAGCTCTGAAGAGGGGTCTTTCCTGAGAAAGCAGGTAGTGTCTCACTACTGAACTGAAACCCACAGTGCCTCCAACTTCATCCATGAAAAATGGCTAGATAAATACAATAAAATTTTTTAAATTCCCTTAACCAGGTGGCACTGGAGAACCTTTGGATGTCTTTTTCCTGGTCATGAGTGTACAAGAGAATGCCATGATTGACGGTATTTCATGAAAATGGTGTAGAACAAAGATGCCAGTAAGTTGGACCCTGCTGAGTAGTGGGCCTTTTGCAGTGGTGGGCAGGTGTGTGATAATACAGCTGTGGTGTGGCCAGGAGGGTTTTCCATTGCCTTCAAAATGGCTTGTGACTGATATGGTGCAGCCAGCAGACCCTTCTTGTTATATGGAGAGGTTTCCGGGCAAAGTTCAGAGTCAGATTTCTATGGACAAAGGGGCAAGCTTTGTGAGATAGAAGCCTGGTTGTTGCATTCTCCTGCAGACCCTGACCCACCACAAGTGACAGAACTCCCTCTAATACTGGGTCCCAGTTGAACTCATTGTATTTCATGAAGCAAATACCAAACTCCCAGTGCAGCAGCAAGAAACACCACGAAAAGTGGAGGATTACCAAATGGCTTCACAGTTCACACGGGGAGACACTTAGCACCAAGTGGCCACAGTTTACCTACAAATAGAATATTCAGCACTGCTGCCTCATGTTCATTAGAATACAAGAAACCATGTCGTCCAGGTCACGTAGATGCAGACCCAGCTTTTATGGTGTCACTAGAAAGGAAGCTAAATCTCCTTGCAACAACATATATTTAAAGTGCCAAAACTCAGAGGAAGTTTCTCAAGAAGTCTTTAGGCCGGCAGAGCTCCATGTTTTTGGAGTGTTTACCTGTTAGACCAGGACGCTAGAAAAGACCACTGACTCAAATTAAAATCAAATAAAATTAAGCTTATTATTTCCACCGGCCATGCTGCCTCTCCCTCCCAAAACGAAGGGAACAAGACAGCAACCCCAGCTTTCCTACAGCCCAGCTTTATAGCCCAGAAAGTTACACAAAAGGGGGGTTACAGATAACAGAACTCTGATAAACATCACACTAAAGGTAGTTTACAATTTTTTTGCTGTCCCTACATGAGAATTCATGAGGACCATTAGAGCCTCAGAGAGGGTTGTTGTCTTGCCAGAGAAGGCAAATATTTATGATGTGTCACTAAAGTTTCAGAGAGGGCTGCTATCTGGTCAGAGAGCCAGGCATGTGTGAGTTCAAGGCGCGGGCAGGCATTCCACGCAGGTTCAGAATTTGAAGTAATTAATGGTAAAGCCAAAATTATCTTTTCATGGCTTTGTGGCATGATGGCTCCCAATTTTAATAAAAGATCAGGTTGGGTCTACAATTCCCCCCTTTTCTCTGTGTCCCTTTCAAATCTTTGAGAGATTATGGGAAGAGCACTGAGGAAATTTTAATCCCTCAGGTAAGAGTCTCCAAATTTTTAGAACTCACCCAAAACCGATCTCGCTGATTTTACCCTTCTTAATTACTTATATTGATAGTCTATTTATCTTTCTCTCCATTGTTGTAAGAAGAGTGGCATCACTAATTTTTTCTTCTTCTGTACTGAGACAGGGTGACGTAAGTGGGCTCGGCGTGAGGGACATGAGTTGCCTATTAGAAGTCAGTTGAGAGACATGAGTTGCCTTTTAGAAGTCAGTTCGGTTTGAAGTCAGGTTGGGGAAGAACAGGTTGTAAAGTCATCTGTGAATGGGTTCTTCTATGAGTGAAACAAAAACCATGAGTACTGGATAAATGTTGCAACAGCTAGAACATGTCACTGTATAGACATTCCCTCACCAGTCTTTAATATCCCCAGTTATCAGGACTGTCAACTTAATATTTAACTTTAAGTGTTACAGTTGGCCCTCCCAATAAGACACAGTTTAATAATTTAATGTCATCTGATCTTGAAAGATCCTTTTACTAGTATGACCTCTGCGTCTAATAGAGAAACCTTTAATTCTGTTACTCAGGGCTGGATAATCGTACTAGCAAACACCAAGCCTACCTTTGTAGGTTAGGAATATCTGTAGGTCTTAAACTGAAAACTTCTGCCTGTGGCAGCTCTTCTTGATAGTCTCTTTTTATAAGTATTAGGCATTCCTGTGTGAGAATCCTTCTTTGTAGCCTCCAGTCTTACTTGTTTTGGGAGGATAAGATAAAGTGCATACCTTAAAATTTTATTATTATTATTATTATTATTATTATTATTATTATTATTTAATATGCCCAGGAGTGGCTGTATTTTGGTCTTAACTGTCTTTGCTAAGTATTTAAGATGAAGCAGTCAAACTGACTTTTGTTTCCATCTATTGTTAACAGTCAGCTGACCTTTTATGGGAGTCAATTCTGGGGAAACTTGAGAAGAGATTCTCAGTTCTGCTAGTGCCATTTGCGCTAGGTGGGTCCAGGTCTTGCTTGACCATTTGGCTTCCCTCAGAAGCATCATGGATGTCTCCTTTCTATGATGACTCTCCTCTTTGTAACAAATGCACTGATTGGCTTTCTGTTCTCCAGTGGTCTCATTAATCTCCCTGATCAGGAGGTTATGTGGCTCAGAGTTGCAAAGCACTTTAGAGAAGTCCCCTGTTCCCTGGATTCAGACTGACTCAGAGGGCAAGAGCCAAATATTGGTTTTCTTGGCCCTTTTCATTTAACATTAATTTTAAATCCTAATCTTAAACATCCAGCAAATAAATTTTAACAGCCTTATATTAAGAGTACTGGGCTTTAATGTCTATAACTTTATAATTACCTTTTTATTAATTGGGATCTGTATTATTCTGTCTGTATTGTAGTTGATGACTTATTATCTTGAATAAACCCAGGTTGTGTTCTTATAGCAACGCATTTGTAAAACACTAACAGGGAATCTTTAGATCACTTATAAGAAAATTTCAAACTAAAATTAACAAAAGTAAAAATACTTAGTTCGTGTAATATCTTCCCTGAATTTTTTGGCTGAGTTATACATTATATCCCCTGTTTGAGATCCTAGGAATATTGACAATAAAAAAAAAACTTTTTAACATAACTTTAAAGAAATATTATCTGACCTACATGTTTCATAGTCATTCTCACATGTAGTAAGATGGGACACACAGCCTTATCTCAGGTAAGGCAGGGCTCTTTATAAATCTTAAGTATTTTAATTCTAAAGCTGATCTTTATTTTTAAATATCTTTTGACAAAGTTTACATAAATTGTTTGAGGTCACATGAACATTAGCTAACACCATATGATATCACATTTAAAACATGAATTAAAGAAATGCTGAAAGTTTTTAACCTTTACAAAGATTAGGCTCTAATTAACTTAAAAATACATTTAAATTGTTCCCCAATGTAAAAAGTAACATAAAAATTTACATATCTTATTGATAACAGGTAAATAAATCCACAATATATTTTTTACCACACAACTTCAGAGCACCAGCTTGATATAATGCTCTTTTAAGGTTTCTACCTTACAGACTTGCATACCTGTAAGATATGAAAACATTAATAGCATAACAATTACATTTATGTTTCTACATTAATCAAGTTTGGCTTTTAAAGAAATGGCAGTACAGTGCTCTAAAATAACAGTTCTTATTTAATCAGTTGTTTAATTTTTATGGTTGCTTGCTCTAGAAAACATAAATCTTAATAAACTCAATGTTATGGGTAAACTTATGTTTTAAGAAATTTTTGCCTCATTAACACATGACTGATTTTTACAATCTTATACAGAGTTTACTAAAAAAAATACAGATCTTAGTAAATCAATCAGATATCTAACTAAAGTACTCATGAATGAGTAATCCCATATCAAATTTACTTTACTTATTTATCAAAAAGTTAGAGAAACGTATTGAACAGTGTAAACCATTTTTATGTTGAAGGAAAGGTACTAGAGCCAAGGCATATTAGACATTTTGTAGATGTTAATATTTTGTTAGATGTTTGAACACCTAGAAAACTTTGTAAGCTTAAATTTAAAGACATTTGTTTTTATCTCTTTATCCAATTTAATTTGAAACATTTAAATCACGTGAATTAAAGATCTTTGGATCCACTTTTTAAAATTTGTTTTTATGAGCGCTTTATTTTATGAGCACTCCTTATATATGTTAATTTATGTATCATATATATGATATACGGACATATGTATATATAGACATACAACACATAACAAAATTGTGCACACATAATAATAGTAAAGGCCTCGTAGCATTTCGCAGGTGAAATCTTTATTGCAATGTTTCAAGAAGTCCACAGTTGGTCAAAGATAGAACTGATCAGAAAAACATTAACCTAGGTCTGTATGCTCAAAATCATGAGGTCAAAAAACATAAAGTATCTCAGAAAATAATAAGAGTCCTAGAAAAAATGACTTGCCAGTAATTAGAAAATACCATACAATTTACCTTTTTTTCCCTTAGATCTCAAATCAGTCTCCTACAAAGCTTGCAGGCTTCTTTCATTTGCATTTCAACATAAGTCATGGCTGAGGTCTGGAAGGAGCAGGAAAAAAACTGCTATTCTGAACAGACATCTCAGGACTAAGGCATTTTAACCATAATTTTCAGGTTCGGATGTTGAAAATTATGATACAAGTTTAAGATACAATTCACAAAATTTTATATCTTTACATCTTGTTTGGTCAACAGACACCATACTATGATTTACTATCCATGTCCAAATTAATGCACTGGTACACACAGTGACATTTTCCCAGGCTACCCAATTCAAAATTGGTGAAAAAAAAAGACTGTATGATTGGGAAGTTTCTTGCCAACTTGGAAGTAGAGTTCTTCAGTTATCCATTGTAATTATTTAAGTTCTCTGGCATGAATTATCTGAAATCATAAACTAAACAATTAAATAAACCCGACTTTTAACTGCAAGATTGTGCAATGCTTCAAAAACCCATTCAGATACCAGATTGTTAAAATAAAACATCATCATTTCGACACACATTCAGCTAAGATCATTCCCAAAAAACAATTTATAATATCAACACATTATTGCACATGCCTAAAAGGGCCAGAAAGAAAGACACAATACAGACCAAAAGGAGGTCCAGACTATGGCTGTCAGAGAGAACCCTTTAAACCAGAGCAGATAAGAGAAAAATCTCATACACCAGTGGGACCATAGCTGTCCCCACAAGGGGACCAGATGTTTTCACAGAGGGGCAACCTGAAATGTAAAATAAAGTGTCTCCATGGTGATTTTACTGCATTTAGTGTCACCTTTTTCTTTTTCTCTTTTTTTAACAAGACAGAGGTGGCATAATCCTTACAGTGCAGGGAAGGAAGGAGGTAATTCCCTGAATCAACAGGGCTTTGGCAGCTGCTGGGAGTCCCTCAGTTTCTCCTTTTACATACAGGATTAGCTCCTCTGATTCAGTTCCACACCAAGCATGCTCTATCTCCTAACATTTCAGTAGATAGGTCTCACAAAGTTCCGGGGCGGAGGGGGGGTACAAGATTTGTAACTTAAAGTTTGGTTCCTGACCTTGAAGCCAATTAATACCAATTTAATAATGAGGACTGGGTTTTGAGAAAAAGAAAAAAGGAGGTTTATTGCTTGGCTAACAAAGGAGAAACACAGGGGACTCTGCCAAAGTTGTGACTCTCTTTATCTGGAGGGACAAGGGGTTTTAAAGGAGTTTCACTTGTTAACCTGGGAGATACTCTGTTCTTAGGTCCCCAGCACGCATTTCCCTCTGCAATGGGTGTGCTCCAGGCAGCCAGCTAGGGGCTTCTATCATCCTGCTTCGCAAAGGGTGATAAAGTTCATTGCAGTTCCT
Organism: Callospermophilus lateralis; assembly: GCF_048772815.1. Classification (NCBI taxonomy): domain Eukaryota; kingdom Metazoa; phylum Chordata; class Mammalia; order Rodentia; family Sciuridae; genus Callospermophilus; species Callospermophilus lateralis. Next base: position 78,695 of record NW_027513588.1, on the reverse strand, counting down.
TAAAACACAGTCCAAAGGGGTGTCAGGCTTACTCTCTTTATTTCTGATTTTCATGTCCAATATACTTAAGTTTTTACCACCAAAATCACACAACAAAACGAACAAAAACAAACAAACAAAAAAACAAAAAATAGAACACAGAACACAAATAAACAGAAACCCGGTGGCTAAACACAGAAACAGGGGAACAGTGCAACATCTTGCTAAAGCTCCAGGGTAGAAGCGCGTGCGTGCTCATCGCCACCTCTCTACAGTTCCAGAGGAATTCCCTACAGAACAGAACAGAGGACAGAATGATTCTCGTTACTGTTCTGCACAGAAGTACATGTGAGCCTCCCCGTGCCACATCTCTGTCATCAGAAGAGATCTCCCTTACCTGGATATCAGATGTTATAAAGGAGCCACTTACCTATGGAGGCCTCCTCCATCAGGTGCTTGCTAATAGTTTTAGTGCAGAGGTTCACTGTAGTGCTCCCTGGACTAAAGGCTCTTTTCCAAATATAAAGAAGATGGACCAAATCAGGCCTTCGTGGAGAGCGGTTCCTTGGTGCCTATGGTTGATATACCATTCTAATTTGTGAAAGTGCCACAGAAAATAGGGTAAGCCTCCTTCTCATGGTACGCTTGAAAGCAACTGTTTGGATAAAGTGGTTGCCAAGGCAGAGACCTAATTCAGTTCCTGAAGGATGAGACCTCACCTCAATCCCTTGGTAATGGAACTCTCTGAACTTGGGATCCAGGAAGCAAGGCACACAGAGTCAGTCTCAGTCCCAGTCCCAGTGTCTCACTTGCTTCAATTTAGCAAGGACAGAGTCAGTCTTTCTTGGTACCTACTGATGTGAGGATGGCCAAATGCCAGGAGTTCTCTGAAGAGGGGCCTTTCCTGAAAAAGCAGGTAGTGGCTCACAGCTGGCTCCTGAACACTTCACAAAGTTGGACAAGGAGACCAGATCTGAGACAGGACACGCCATATTGGGGGAACATAGTATGGCCCAGCAGTCAGAGGATACTCTGGAGAGTGAGAGACCTACTTGGGGAAGGAGGTGCCTTTGTGGGTGTAGATGTGTGTTTGTGGTTTTGTCTCATGTTCTGAGAATAGGCAGGAAAGTAGGTTTGTTTGGTTTGGAGTGAACTGTTTCTAGTAAGTTGTTTCACAAGGCGAGTGTTTCTATGTCTGTGTATCCCACAGTGTCCGTGCTTGTAGACATTAGAAAAGAGAATGCATCAATGGATGTTTCCTGTCAAGTAGAAAGCTTCCCAGCATTCATCCTGCCCAATTTATGAATGCACTAGGGCTTGCCTTATCGATGGGCAACACCTGCTATTTTCCTAAGTTCATGTTTTCTTCCTGAAATCTAGCCACTCTCCAGAATAGGTTCATGCATTTGCATCCAGGATATGTACCACCTCCAACCACTGTGACATGGACATGTACTGGATAGCTGAAGAGAATGGCAAGCATCTCAGAAAAGTCAGATATCAGTGTGACCTGGAAAGTCTCAGTAGAGAAACCCTGCAAAGGGCCTTTTGATTACCTATTGTTCTGTGGCCCTGAATGTCAGGAAGTTCTTTGCCTCAGGCCACGCTTTTGTGAAGCCTGAAGAAAACAGTTTACAAATGGAAATGAATGGGCATCACCTGTGGCTCTTTGCTTAAGTGCGTTGTAAAGGGATGTGTCTGAATCAGCCTCTTGGCCCTGTGTGAGCCTGTGGCTTAGATTATCAGCACCTGATGGGTCTAAAGAAAGATCCCATGTGTGGATCCATAATCAAAATGGCCAAAAAATCAGTCATTGTTGATGAAGTCTCTCGCATTCCTCTGTAAGGTTCCTGACCTCCATCAAGTGAGAAAAGGGATCCATTGGGTCAATTGAGTTCTTCAAAGCCCTGCAGATGCTAGCCCATAGGTTCTTGGGTTTTCTTATGAATCCAATTCAAATAAAGACTCTAAACCCCACAGACAGTAGGCCTCAAATTGAAGAACAGAGCTGTATTAATGGCAGGCATATTTGATCACTCCTGGTTCACAGGAAGGGTGTCCAGGCCACTCTGACTTTTGGCAAATGAGGGGAAAGGGAGATTATTTGGGACACTGTCTTGTGCTGCGCCTCTCATGGAATCCTCCTGACAGAAGTTATGATGAGTGTCTATTTGGAAGAAGATGAGTGCCATTTCGGAGTGTTTTGGTTTTAATTGTGGGCATTTGTGTGGCGGTTGGTAGAGATAATTGGGTCCACCTTGTCTTGAATTTTGGTGTGATTCCCCTTAGAGACTGTGTTTTGGAACTGACCTCTGAGAAGGTACAAGGTCCTGTGTCATTGTATATCCATAATTCTAGGACATCTCCACGGAATGTAATTCAAAGCTAAGTATACCAATCAAGGACCAAATGAACTTCTGGGCTTCAAATCTTACCTAGATTTCTGTTTTCATACTTATATTGAAAGGTTAATAAAATAGGTACTTCTCACGTCCTGTTTTTCTGTATGCTTAATAAAACACTGTTGAAATCTTGAGAACTGTTTGCTCTTCTTGTTCCCAGAATGTGCTGCCCCCAACTGCCAAACTGCAGAATGTACTCCATCAACCATTTGCACGCAAACCGCCCACTCGCCCTTAACCATCAATAAACTTCCCTCCCTGCCCTCTCCAAGGAAAATATATAAGCACTTCTTAAGCTGTTCTCAGGGCTCTCTGCTCTATTCAACTGATCTCTGAGCCCTTGCATGCCGGACTCCCAATAAACCCTTTGAGGTTGCATTAGACAGTCTCTTGGTGGTCTCTTCCAGCGACGCTCACCCGACCTTTACTTCTGGTGGCCCCAGCGAGATCCGGCAGCTGCAGATGAAAGACCCCCAATGGGCTCCTCTGGGGGTAAATAAGGCCCCTCTTTCTGGTTTCAGGATTCAGGTTAGGGTTTGACAAAATGGCTATTGGTAAAGAGAGTGAGCTCTCTCCCACGGTGGCTGACACACATGTCACAGAGCCACAGGCCATGTTCCTGTGGGATGGACTCGGGAAATCGAAGAACCATAGTCTCCTCGACTCAGTGATATTTTCTTTCAGATTTGGAATTGGCAGCCCATCAGGATTTGCCCGCTACTCAGTCCTGGTCTCAGTATTGGACGTCCATTGTCTGTCTTTATTGTCTTGTCTTGTCTGTGTCGTGTGTCTTTGCTTTCACTGTCTGTGTATATTTCATTATGGGACAGAGCACTTCAATGCCTCTGTCCCTGACCCTTAATCACTGGACCAAAGTCTGCTTAAGGGCTCAGATTCTTTCTTTTTCATTAAAACACCAGACCTGGCAGATTCTGTGTCTCAGAATAACCCACCTTTGTAGTCGGATGGCCCCTAGAAAGATGTTTCTACTTCGCACTAATTTGAAAAGTCTGAGATATTGTCTTTCAGCTGGGGCCACATAGCCATCCAGATCAATAGCCATATATCTTAACTTGTCAGGACCTCTGCAAATCTCCTCCTCCATGGGTGAAGCCTTTCCTTGTCCCTGCACCCACTCCTACTCCTTCCCCTACGATTCTATCTCTCAAACTCTCTGCTCCTCAACCTCCACCCTCTTTTCTCCCTGAGTCTCAAGACTCTACTCGTCCTTATCCTCTGCCCTTGTCCCCCAACCCCCAAAACCCTGTAAGTAATTCCCCTGCTGCTTACTCAGCCTCTCCACCATTCGAGGAAGCCAGGATGGCCCAGCACCCTCCAGATGACTGTCGAATGGCACACACAGCCCCTCCTTCCCTAGAGGAAGCTGGCCCGGCTAAAAAAACTCAGAGAACTCGCCAACGTTTTCACACCTGCCTACTTGGGATGACTGCCAACAACTCCTAGGGACTCTCTTCACGACAGAGGAATGAAAGGAAAAACCTCCTGGAAGCTAGAAAAAAATATCCTCGGACTTGATGGGCGACCAACACAACTTCCCAACATAATCAAAGCCGGCTTCCCCTTAAACCAACCCAACTGAGACCCCAACACCTTTGAAGATAGGGAGCATATGTCCAATTATTGCCAGGCTCTAATAGCGGGTATCCAAGGGGCCACTAGGTGACCAACTAATTTGGCCATGGTAAGAGAAATTATTAAAAGGCCTGATGAATCTACCTCTATGTTTCTAGAGAGAATTATGGAGGCATATAAGAGATATACTCCTTTCGATCCTCAGGCAGCAGATCAAAAGGCATCTGTCATGATGGCCTTAATTGGGGAAGCTGCCATGGATATTAAAGAAAAAAAAAGTTAAAAGAGAGATTTAGTCAGAGAAGCCAAAAAAATATACTATAAAAGAGAAACAGGGAAAAAGAAAGGGAGCAAAGGGATGATGAGAGAAGCAAAAGAAAGACTAAGGCATTGACTTAGATCCTGGTCACAACAAGAAAGAGGCCAGAAATTAAGACATAAGGTGACAGGAAGGGATACCTGGGCCCGTGCCAGAGGCCACCCCTGGCCTCAGATCAATGTGCCTACCGTAAAAAAAAAAGGACACTGGGCCAAAGAGTGCCCTATAAAGAGACAGACACGCCAGCCAGCCATTCTGACTCTGGAGGATGACTAAGAAAGTTGGGGCTCAGATTCCTTCCCCTAGCTCAGGGTAACTTTTGAAGAGTAGGGGACCCCAGTAAACTTTGAAATGAATACAGGAGCAGTATACTCAGCCCTTAGGGCCCCATTGGGACGTCTATCAAATAAAAGGTCTGTAGTTCAAAGGGCTAATGGCAGTAAATATCGGGCTTAGACTACTAAGAGGACCATGGACCTGGGGAAAGGAAAAATCCATCACTCCTTCCTAGTAATCCCAGAATGCCCGCACCCATTGATGGGCAGAGATCTGCTCACCAAGCTCTGGGCCAAAATAACTTTTAACCCTGAAAGCCCCCAAAAGAAATTTCTAAATCCTTCAGTAAAAACTCCTATAGTCACGGCTGTAACTATATTAGTAGAAGATAAACATCCACTCTTCACACCCCCCAAGACTGATCAAACAGGCAAGCTACCGCAGAAATGGATAACAGATAACCCAGATGCCTGGGCAAAAACTGCTGTGTTAGGCCTGGCCGTGAAACAACCTCCAATAACAGTGGAGTTAAAAACCTCAGCCTCCCCAATCAATGTCAAATAATATCTTCTAAGCATAAAAAGCTAAAGATGGGATAAGGCCCTATATTCAGAAATATCTGGCCTTAGGGGTCCTAAGGCCCTGTCAATTGGCCTGGAACACTCCCCTGTTATTAGAAGAAAAAGCCAGGAACCGGGGACTATCAACCTGTTAAAGACCAAAGAGAGATCAACAACAGAGTGCAGGACATTCACCCCACAGTACCTAATCTGTTCCAACTGCTTAGCACTCTGAACCCTGAGCAGAAATGGTATACTGTTCTGGACTTAAAACAAGCTTTCTTTTGCTTGCCTCTGCATAAAGATAGTCAGTTGCTGTTTGCTTTTGGGTGGGTAGACCCAGAAACCGGAAAGTATAGTCAACTAACTTGGACTAGACTCCCAGAGGGGTTCAAAAACTCCCCCACTCTCTTTGATGAAGCCCTCCACAGAGATCTCAAAAATTTCAGAACTACACACCCCGAAGTCACCCAGCTTCAATACGTGGATCACCTGCTACTGGCATCCAACACCAAGGAAAACTGAACTGGGACCAAAGCACTATTATCGGAGCTTGCTCAACTCGGGTATAGAGCTTCTGCCAAAATTGCCCAATTTGCCAGCAAGAAGTAATCTTCCATGACTATTTCCTCAGGGGCGGTAAACGATGGCTCACTGAGCCCAGAAAACAAACCGTTGAGCAGATACCAACCCCATCTTACAGCAGACAACTAAGAGAGTTTCTTGGGATTGCTGGGTTTTGCAGGTTATGGATAAATGGGTTCGCGTCCTTAGCTGCTCCTTTATACCCGCTGTTAAAGGGAGATGCCCAATTCCAATGGACCCCTGAGTAACAGGAAGTTTTAGATAACATCTAAGGACACTGACACTGAATGCCTCAACTTTACTGAGCTCAGCCTGCAATTACAGAAAGCCCTACACTAAGTTAAAAATGTACATCAACTCACTCACCTTGGTTCAAAGAAACTGGAGGCACTCCTGTAGGATTAAGAACAGAGTTTTCCACTAACCAACACACAGCGAAAGAAAAAAACTGAACCGGTAACAAAAGCCTGTTGGGTCAGTCAATTGTTTAATGCTTACCCTTCCAAGTTTCTTAGAGGAAAGCACCTATGAGGAACCAGACCAGGAAAATTCTGGGAAGTGGACATTACTGAAATTAAGCCAGCAAGGTATGGACTTAAATATCTCCTAGTCTTTGTCGATACATTTTCAGGATGGATTGAAGCCTTACACACACACACACACACACACACACACACACACAGGAAAAAAAAAAAAAACAACGGCCCAAATGGTTCTCAAGAAGATCCTGGAAGATATTTTTCCAAGATATGGTCTGTTTAAGGTAATAGGGTCTGATAATGGACTTGTGTTCATGGCCCAGGTAAGTCACGTGTGGATTAATTGTAAGTTACATTATGCTTATATACCCCAGAGCTCAGGAGAGGTAGAAAAAATAAATAGAAACATTAAAGAGACCTTAACAAAATTAAGCTTAGAGACTGGCATAAAAGATTGGACTATGCTCCTGCCTTATGCACTGTTTCATGCGAGAAATACTCCCTCAGTTTCTCTGTGTAACCTCACCCCCTATGAAATTCTCTATGATGCCCATCATCCAGCAAGGGACCTAATCCCCAACTCTAAGGCCTAACAATCCCTTCCACACCCCTTGCTTGACAGACTTAAAGCCATTGAAAGAACTCAGTGATAACTGTGGAAACAGCTGGCCACTGCCTACCAACCTGGGGACGAGGGGATTCCACATCAATATCAAGTAAGAGACTTCGTCTACATAAGACAACATCAGGTGTCATTCCTAGAACCCCGCTGGAAAGGAACATACCAGGTGCTACTTATAACACCTACAGGCATAAAAGTAGACAGAATCACTTTTTGGATCCATGCCTCTCATCTAAAGCCTTCGCTGTGTCCAGACTCTGGTTGGAAACTGGAAAAGACTGGTAACCATTTCAAATTTCGTATTCGCTATGTGGACAAGACTGTAGACTCTCAACTTGGCCACCAGTACTCCTAACCCTCATCAGCCTGTTCAGCAGTGAAGGCTGATCTCAAATCCTACTAGACAAGAAGTATGGTATATCTCGCATATAGCCCCCTTAGGGACCTGGTGGCTATCTCTCCACCCAGACATTTTTCAGCTTGGTATACGTCTTTCCTATTGAGATAACCCTGATGAAGAGGATCCCACTAAAGTTTCATTAAATCCCTTCCGTTCCATAGATAATTGAAACAAACATTATGGATGCACAGAAACGCGAGCCAGATTCAGGTTGGCTAGCCTAGATTATGATGTATGCCCGGCGGACTATCAAAGCCACAAACAGCCATGGCTGTGTGGGGGAAAAGCCAACTTCTTGTGTAACTCATGGGGATGTGAGCATACCGGGGCTGCCTGGTGGAACCCAAACTCCTCATCACATTCAGTACACAGCATTGGCCATATTACCAATTAGACAACCAAAAGCTATGGCCCCCAGAGGGTTCTCTAGATCCTCAAATTCTGCGTGACATTTTTAACTTCGGCAAGTGCTCAAAAGGGGAAAATTCCCCTATGTGGAATCCTTTTCCCTCCTTCACTCACATCCTGTACTATGCTTCTCCAATAGTTCCTCACCCTCAGTCTTCTGCTCTAGAGTCTCTGCTGTCACTCCCACCTCAGTAATGTGATTTCTCACCTCCAATTACTAGATCAAAAACCCAAACCTCTGCCAGTTCTCAGACCATTGCCCCCTTGCTGAGGTAGCAGGTACCGAGGTACCCCTCCACTCACTCACTCCTCTCTTTTTCTGTCTGTGCGTGCACTAGGTCCCACCAAGTCCTCTAAGAAGCTAAACCAAAGCTCAAACCAGCTGAGAAGAGCCCTCAGACCCCTATCCAAGATGTAATAAAAATAGCCTTTAAAGTTGCTTTGTCATCACTGAAAACAGGTTTCTAAAAATCTAAAGTCCCTCAGGGGTTTTTGGAATACTCACTCCCATCTTCACCTCTGCTCTACCTGTTCTACTGCTCAAGTTTTGTTCTAGGAAAATCCCAAACCCCTTTTCCATTATTCTTTTACATCTCATCTTCCTCATTCTCAGATCCACGGAGCTGCTCTCAGCCTCGCCTTCCCAGTCTTCCCCCTCTGTACCAGGTCCATAGATATGTCTTAAATAACCTTCTCCAGAAGTCTTCACCGAGGCTTACATTAGGTCTTTCAGCAAAAGAGTCCCTCTGAAAGAGTTCAATGTACATAAACTTCCACTTTTCGTGTTGCCCTGTTCTACTTGGCCACTGGCTGGAAAAATCACCACCCCTAAGCTTGACACCGCCTTACTAGGTTTTCACAAAATATGTGAACAAAGCCTCTGGCCTTGAGCTGGGGCTTCACAGAGATGACTACATTTCTAAGATAAAAAAGTTACCAACTGGGCTTCATGGTGACAGCTGGCAGGGAGAAAAAAAAGAGACAAAAAAGCTCTCCCTTTCCAAGGTGTCCTTGAAAAGTTAACTTGCCCAGAACAGAGGAACAAAAACAGAAACAAAAACTGATTTTTGTGAATTTCTACAGACTGTGAACTTCTGATCCACTTCCCTTACATATTGGGTACAAATTCTAAAACTACCAAAACTTGGGGTTCAGGGGATTAATTGATTACAACAGAAGCAATGCCCTCTAAATCCGGATGCAACCAAATAAGGCTGTTTTCCTGTGTTTGGTGCTATCTTAGGTCCCTTTCCTTGTCCGTCCCTACAACAGTATAATTCTATACACTTTAACATTATTTATGTTTTCATAAAATGGTCAATATATGTGATTAATTATGTAATGATGCAGATGTTTTCCAGAGTTCTCTATCATGACGTAGGTTCATTTAAAGATCAAATAGGGGGGCATACAACCCGGTTCCAGCGGGAACCTGTATCCCTCACTTTAGCCATCCTATTAGAAATAATAGTTGCTTAAGGGGTGGGCTAGTCCATGAGACACAACAAAGACACAATTAGAAGCAGAAATAGGCCAAACCTTAAAGACATTAAAAACCGACATCACAGCTTTACAGGAATTTTAACCTCTCTCTTTCTGAAGTTGTTTTACAAAGCAGGCGAGTGTTGGATCTCCTCTTCATGAGAGAAAGGTGCCTTTTTGCTTGCATTGAGGGAAGAATGTTGTTTTTGTGCCGACAATACTGGAGTTGTAAAAGAATCTATGAATAAATTAAGAAAACGACTTGAAGAGCGTCAAAGAGAGACAGAGGCCCCAAAAGGGAGGTTTGAGTCTTGGTTCACATAGTGACCTGATTAACTGCGCTTTTATCTGCCATGGCCGGTCCATTAAAATTCCTCATATTATTGCTAACTGTAGGACCCTGTTTGCTCAACCGTGTAGTTTTCTTTCTAAACCAAATCGAACCTGTTATTAATCCTAACCATACACTGTTCTCTCAATCTAATTTTACAGAAGAGCAGGGACAGAATTGGTATTAAAATACAGGAAAATAGAGGATCTTCCACCTGCTGAAAACCTCAAAGGTCCACGTAGAAATGATCCCTGGAGAAGATGTAGGCAAGTATGAAGGACCTGAGAGAGCAAAAGTCTTCCATGGCAAACAACATGCTCAGGATGAAGGGATGTGTCTGAATCAGCCACTCTCTTCTTAATGTAGAGAAGATGGACCAAAGCAGGCATGTGTTGAGAGCTGCTCCTGCATGCCTATGGTTGACATACCTCTCTGACCTGTGAAAGTGTCACAGGAAGTAGGAGCAGCCTCCCTCTCATGGGAACCTTGGAAGCAACTGTTAGGACAAAGTTGTTGCCAAGGCAGTGACCTCATTCAGTTCCAAAAGGAAGTGACCACACCTAACTTCCTTGGTGATGGAACTCTCTGAACTTGGAATCCAGGAAGCCAGGCACCCAGAGCCAGTCCCAGTTCCAGTCCCAGTGGTCAAACTTATTTTGATTTACCAAGGACAGACTCAGTCTTTCTTGGGACCTACTGATGTAAGGATGGCCAAATGCAAGGAAAGCTATGAAGAGGGGCCTTTCCTGAGAAAGCACGCAGTGGCTCACCGCTGGCTCCTGACGACTTCACAGAGTTGGCCAAAAGACCAGATTTGAGACAGAACAGGCTATTTCCAGGGAACATAATAAGGCCCACCAGACAGAGGACACTCCGGATAGTCACAGACCTACTTGGGGGAAGGAGGTGCCTTTGTGGTGTGGGTGTGGGTTTGTGGTTTTGTCTCATGTTCTGAGAATAGGTATGAAAGGCGGTTTGTTTTGTTTGGAGTGAACTGTTTCTAGTAAGTCGTTTGACAAGGCGAGAATTTCTATGTCTGTGTATCCCACAGTGTCCGTGGTTGTAGACATTAGAAAAAAGAATGCATCAATTAATATGTCCTGTCTAGTAGAAAGCTTCACAGCATTCATCCTGCCCTAATTATGAATGGACTGCAGCTTGCCTTATTGATGTGCAACACCTGCTATCTTCCTTAGTTTCTGTTTTATTCCTGAATTCTGGCCACTCTCCAGAATAGGTTCATGGTTTTCTGTTTAAGATATGTACAACCTCGAAGCTCTGTGACATGACCATGTCCTGTATAGCTGAAGGGAATGGTGAGCATCTCAGAAAACTCAGATATCAGTGTGACCAGGAAAGTCTTAGTGGAGAAACCCTGCTTGGGGCCTTTTGTTTACCTACTCTTCTGTTGCCCTGAATGTCAGGAAGGTCTTTTCCTCAGTCCACCACTTTGTGAAGCCTGAAGAAAACAGTTTTCAAATGGAAATGAATGGGCATTACCTGTGGCTCTTTGCTTAATTGCTTTGGAAAGGATGTGTCTGAATCAGCTTATTTACCCTGTGTGAGGCTGTGGCTTAGATTCTCAGGTCCTGATGGATCTAAAGAGAGATCCCATGTGTACATCCAAAACCAAATGGCCAAAAGAGCAGTCCTTGTGGATGAAGTCTCTCGCCTTCCTCTGTAACTTTCCTGACCTCCATCAAGTCAGATTAGGGATCCTTTGGGTCAAATGAGTTCTTCAAAGCCTTGCAGAGTCTAGCCCATAGTTGCTTGGGTTTTCTCAAGACTCCAATTCACATAAAGAATCCAAACCCCACAGTCATTTGGCCTCAAATTGAAAAAGCGGAGCAGTATTAACGGGAGGCCTATTTAATCTCTTCTGGTTCACAAGAAGGGTGTCCAGGCCACCCTGAATTTAGGCAAATTAGGTGCAAAAGAGCTTATTTTGGACACGGTCTTGGGCTATGCCCCTCATGGAAAACTCCAGCCATAGTGGAGTTTATTGTGAGTGTCTATATGGAAGAAGATGGGCGCCACGTTGGAGTGTTTTGGTTTAAATTGTGGTCATTTGGGTGGCGGTTGGAAGAGATGACTTGGTCCACATGTTCTTGAACTCTGGTGTGATTCCCTTAGAGTCTGAGTTCTTCAACTGACCTCAGAGAAGTATTGCCATGAATAGTGTTGAGATTTTTGGAAGCCAGGCATGAGCATCGCCCTTGGAAACTGAGTTCTAGGCCCAGGGTGGCTTTCCACAGAGCACTGAGCCTCTCAGCCAGGATACCACAAATTTTATTCTGAAAAACTTGACACCCATAGTTGAGAGTCAAAACTCATATGGACCTCACATTGTAGACCTAAATGGGCATAGCATCATATGATCTTCTGGCCACTCTTTGGGAAGCCTTACCTGTGAGTGTTCTCCAGAGATTTCATTGAAATGAGCTTCCTAAACATTTAATGGTTCCTGAAAAAATTGAAACTCACAGTGCCTCCAACTTCATCCTTAAAAAATGGCTAGATAAATACCATGAAATTTTTGAATTTCCCATCACCAGGTGGCACTGGAAAACCTTTTGATGTCCTGTTGCTGATCATGAATATACCAGACAGTGCCTTGATTGACTGGGTTTCATGTAAATGGTGTAGAACAGAGATGCCAGTAAGTTGGACTTTGTTGAGTAGTAGGTTAGAGCAGTGGTGGGCAGGTATGTGATAAACATCTGTGGTGGGGCCATGTGAATCTTCCATTGGCTTCCAAATGGCTTGTGACTGACATGGTGCAGCCAGCAGAACCTTCCATTTAAAGGCAAGTTGTTATATGGAGAGGTTTCAGGACATTGTTCAGAATCAGGTTGCTATGGTCAAGGGGGCAAGATATGTGGGATAGGATCCTGGTTCTTGTATCCTCCTGCAAAACCTGACCCACCATACATGACAGAACTTCCTCTTGCATTGTGACCCAGTTGAACTCCTTGTATTTTGTGAAGCAAATACCAAACTCTCAGTGCAGCAGGAAGAAACACCACGAAAATGGAAGATGACCATATGCCTTCACAGTGCACACCGGCACACATTTAGCCCCCAGTGGCCACAGTTTATCTAAAAAGAGAATTCAGCACTGCTGCCTCATGTACATTGGGAAATAAGAAACCATGTCCTCCAGGTCTCATAGATGCAGACCAAGCTTTTATGGTCTCCCTAGAAAGGAAGCTAAAGCTCTTGACAACAACATATTTTTCAAGTGCCCAACCTCACAGGCAGTTTCTCAAGAAGTCTCTAGGCCAGCAGACCTCCATGTTTGTGGAGTTTTTACCCTGTCCCATACTTTTGGAAACTACTCTACCACTTCCAAGGTTGTGAGCTCCTGAGCATATTGCATTCCACAAATTTATTCACAGATTTTCTAAATCTTCTCCTCTAATTGTGTCTTACTTGGGGTGAAGGGATTGTCAAGGCATTGTTCTGGTTGAGAGTGGGAATAATTTTGTGTAGCACATATTTACATACACATTGGATTCATTGTTCAATTTTCCATTCGAAATACTGAATCCTTGACACTAACCCATACCCTACTAGACTCTGACTATTAATTCTAATATGATGGAGAAAAATAACCGAAACAGAATAGAAATACTAGCACTTCAGAAGAGGCATGGTGTATAGTTGGTCTTGCCTTTTGTATGATATAGGGTAGGAGTTATAAATCTTGTCAATTTTTTGTTGAAATATTTCTGCATGTGTTTTTAAAGTTAACACATCTGTGAATTCCTGTCTCCATTTTTCTGTAGCCTATTCAGCACATGTATTTTTATACGCACATATAGAATCCTACCTGGTATCACACGTATATTCTTGAGAGGTGGCTAACTTGGCAGATACAAAGTGTGAGAAGAGATCACTCCTCATTAATACATTTGGAACTGAAAATTCAGACTATGAGTGAGCTTCTTAGTTCAAGAACATTATACATAAATCCATGTTCAGTAAAATTAATATTTTTGGATCTGTGGATGATATATATTTCACAATGAATTTTAATTGGCATATATATAGCTACTTTTCAATGTCTCTGTGTGTGTTTTGTGTGTGTGTGTGTGTGTGTATATATATATATATATATATATATATATATATATATATATATATATACTCTCTAGATTTTTCAAAATATAAAATATATGTGTCCTATTATACACTCCCTAAATTCATTCTTGTTCATGTATGTGGTTTTATATTAAACTTTTCATAAGATTATTTTAAAAATATTCATCCACCTGAAATACATATTTGTTTTCTAGTACTAAAGAGTTACTTCAGTGAATGGTGCAAACAAATCCTTTTATTTTTACAGTAGCTGACCCACTTTAACATCAATGCAAGTAGATTCCTATGGGACATGATGTGTATTTTGACGTTCATTTTTATTAAACACTGGTACATTACTATTTCTGCAGTTTTTGTACATCATAGAATATACATTTCATCCACAAGTTCACAAATTTAAAGAAATTTGTAACACATTCAATCACTTCCTGCTTCAGAACATATGTATTCCTCCTTGTTTTTGACTGGTCATTTCATGAGACTTCTTTCCAAACACATTATTTTCGATTTCCATAATCAATTTTGAAGCAAAATTCACACACTCTTTATGATAAACCACAACCGTAATATTACCATTAGATGTATTACTGGTTGGAATGAATGTATATATATCAATATATAATTCCTGTGTATTTTCAGATATCAATTCAATCCATTATTTAAAGTTGGAACAAGTTATATTGTTTATTCGCAGTATGGTCTATTCATGCATTATCTCTATATTCATACATACATGGTACACCTATATGTACCTCCAATACTAATTTATACCCCTTCAAAATATTGCTCCAAGAAATGGTGCAAGAAAGACTCATGTCACCTGATCTACATATACGTTTTATCACAGTAATATTCTGGCCACAAAATGCAAAGTCACACTTACGATTGTACCAAAGCCTAAATGGAATGTGAGTATGGGTTATGAAAATCACCCATGTCCACGTTGCCTAATGCTCTCAAATGTCAATCCTATTGGTGACTACATATTTGTTACTTCCTAAGATTATATATTCAATCTCAAGCCTGTTGAAAGTGTCTATTGCTATCACTCACTTTATACTTTGCCTGATTTCCTAATGTCGCTATTGATATCTGCTTTCCTACATATTTTCCCCATTTCATCACTGTGACTGACTCTTCACATGTGCTGACATTTACATTTTCTGTCTACCTGAAAACCTATTGCTAAAGAACTATTTGTCCAAATGCTATACTCACACTTTTTTCTAATCCTATCAACTATCTTCCTAATCCTACCGACTCTCCCTCTTTGAATGGTTGTTCTCCTCAACATTCAATCATCCAAGGTATCAGGTCCTATGCCATTGTGTATAGATTTATCTGAGACATCTGTGCAGAACATAATTAAATGCTAAGTATCCCAATCAAGGACCTAATGCCCTTCTGGGCTTCAAATGTTACCGAGATTTCTGTTTTCATTCATATATTTCACCTATATAATCTTATATATATCGCAGGTTCCCAATACCATTATTCATCCAGCAGAATGATCCTAACCCAAATCAAACATGTTATTAACCGTAACCATACACTGTTCCCTCAATCTAACTTTACAGAAGAGCAGGGACAGAGTTGGTCTTACAATACAGGAATGTAGGAGATCTTCAACCTGCAGACAACCTCAAAGGTCCATGCAGAAATGATCCCTAAAGAAGATGTAGGCAGCTATGAAGGACCTGAGAGTGCGAAAGTCATCTTTCATGACAAAAAAAAAAAAAAAAACAGGTCAGGATGAAGGGATGTGTCTGAAGCAGTCTCTCTCTTCTTAATGTAGAGAAGATAGACCAAACCAGGCTTGTGTGGAGAGCTGTTCCCGGGTGCCTGTGGTTGATATTTCATTCTAGCTTGTGAAACTGTCATAGGAAGTAGGGGCAGGATCCATCTCAGGGACCCTTGGAAGCAACTGTTAAGACAAAGTGGTTGCCAAGGCAGTGACCTCATTCAGTTCTAGATGAAGTGACCTATGTCACTTTCTTGTTGATAGAACACTCTGAACTTGGGATCCAGGAAGCCAGGCACCCTGAGGCAGTCCCAGTCCAAGTCCCAGTGGTCTCAAATGTTTGGATTTAAGAAGGACAGAGTCAGTCTTTCTTGGCAACTAAATTGAAGATGGACAAATGCCAGGAAAGCTCTGAAGAGGGGCTTTCCCTGAGAAAACAGGCAGTGGCTCACCGCTGGCTCCTGATAACATCACAGTTTTGGCCAAGGAGACCAGATCTGACATAGCACAGCCTGTCTCGGGGGAACATAGTATGGCCCACCAGTCAGAGGACGCTCTGGATAGTCACAGACCTATTTGGGGAAAGAAGGTGCCTTTGTGTGTGTGTGTGTGTGTGTGTGTTTGATTTTGTCTCATGTTTTGAGAATATGTAGGAAAGTCGGTTTGTTTGGTTTGGAGTGGACTGTTTCTAGTAAGTCCTTTGAGAAGGCGAGTGTTTCTATGTCTGCATATCCCACTGTGTCCGTGGTTGTAGACAATAGAAAAGAGAATGCATAAATAGATGTGTCCTGTCTAGTAGAAATATTCGCAGAATTCATCCTGTCCAATTTATGAATGGACTGCAGGTTACCATATGGATGGGCAACACCTACTACCTTCCTACATTCGTGATTTCTTCCTGAATTCCGGCCACTCTCCCATAGGCTCATGGTTTTGTGTTCAAGATATGTATCTCCTCCACAATCTGGGACATGGCCATGTACTGGATAGCTGAAGAGAATGGTGAATATCTCAGAAAACTCAGATATCAGTGTGACCAGGAAAGTCTCAGTGGAGAAAATCTGCTTTGGGATTTTGCTTACCTATTGTTCTGTTGCCCTGAATGTAAGGAAGGTCTTTGCCTAAGGCCCCACATTTCCAATGCCTGAAAAAAACAGTTTTCAAATGGAAATAAATGGGCATCACCTGTGGCTCCTGGCTTAATTGCTTTGCAAAGGGATATGTCTGAATCAGCCTCTCAGTGCAGTTTGAGATTATCGCTTAGATTCTCAGCACCTGATGGACCTAAAGAAAGATCCCATGTGTGCATCCAAATCCAAAATGGCCAAAAGAGAAGTCATTGTGATGAAGTCTCTTGCCTTCCTCTGTAAGGTTCCTGATCTCCATCAAGTGATAACAGGGATCTTTGGGTCAACTGAGTTCTTCAAGCCCTGCAGAGGCTAGCCCATAGGTGCTTGGGTTTTCTTATGACTGCAAATCACATAAAGAAACTATACCCGACAGTCAGTATGCCTCAAATTGGAAAAGCGGAACAGTATTAATGGCATGCCTCTTTGATCAGTCCTGGTTCACAGGAAGGTTGTCCAGGAAACACTGACTTTAGACAAATGAAGGGCAAGGGAGCTTATTTTGACATTTTCTTGGGCTGTGTGCCTCATAAAAACTTCCAGTCAAGGTTATGATGAGTGACTATATGGAAGAAAATGAGGGCCATGTGGGAGTGTTTTGGTTTTAATTCTGGTCATTGGTGTGGCAGTTGAAAGAGATGACTGGGTCAACTGGTCTTGAACTCTGGTGTGTTTCCACGTAGAGACTGAGTTTTGAAACTGATCTCAGAGAAGTATTGCCATGAATTGTGTTGGGATTTTTGGAGGCCACGCATGAGAGTCGCCCTTGGAACCTGAGATCTAGGACCAGGGTGGCTTTCCACAAAGAACTGGGAATCTCAGTCTGGATATCACATGATTTTATTCTGAAAGACTTGGCAGCCATAGTTGAGAGTCAAAAGACATAGGACCTCACATTGTAGACCTCAATGGTCCTGGCTTCAAGTGACCTTTGTCCACTCTTTGGAAAGCCTTGCCTGTGAGAGTTCTCTAAAATTTTTTTGAAATGAACTTTCTCAATATTTAATGGTTCCTGAATAATTGAAATCCACAGTGCATCCAACGTCGTCCTTGAAAAATGGCTAGATAAATAACACGAAATTTTTGAAATTTCCATGACCAGGTGGAACTGTAGAAACTTTCGATGTCCTGTTGCTTACCATGAGTGTACCAGACAGTGCCTTGATTGACAGGGTTTCATGAAATTTGTTTAGAACAGAGAAGCCAGTATTTTGGAGCCTGCTGAGTAGTGGGCCTAGAGGAGTGGTGGAGAGGTGTGTGATAAAACATCATGGTGGGGCCATTTGTATCTGCCATTGGCTTCCAAATGGCTTGTAACTGACAGAGTGCAGACATCAGACCCTTATATGTAAAAGCATCTTGTTATATGGCGTAGTTTCAGGGCAATGTTCAGAATCAGGTTGCTATGGACAAGCGGGCAATCTTTGAGAGATAGAAGCCTGGTTGGTGAATTTTCTTGCAGACCCTGACCCACCACACGTGACAGAACTACCTCAAGCACTGTTTCCCAGTTGAACTCCTTGTATTTCGTGAAGCATGAACCAAACTCCAAGTGCAGCAGCAAGAAACACCACGAAAAGTGGAGGATGACCAAATGGTTTCACAGTCCACACGGGGAGACAATAAGCCCCCAGTGCCCACAGTTTACCTACAAAGAGAGAATTCAGCACTGCTGCCTCGTGTTCATTGGAAAATGAGAAATGTTGTCCTCCAGGTCTCATAGATGCAGACACAGCTTTGAGGGTCTCACTACAAAGGAAGCTTAACTCCTGACAACAACCTATATTTCAGTGCCCAATTTCACTGGCAGTTTCTCAAGAAGTTTTAGGCAAGCAGAGCTTCATGTTTGTGGAGTGTGTACCCTGTCCTTACTTTTGGAAACTCCTATTCCACCTCCAAGTTTGTGCACTCCTGAGCATTTTCTATTCCAGAAATGTAATCACAGATTTTGTAACCCTTCTACTCTAATTGTGTCTCCCTTGGGGCGAAATTAATGACAAGGCATTGTTCTGGATGAGAGTCAGATGATTAATTTTTCTATTTTCCATTTGAAATTCTGAATCCCTGACACTAACCCATATTCTACTAGACTCTGACTACTAATCCAAATATGATGGAAGAAAATAACCCAAACAGTACATAAATACTTGCAGTTCAGAGTTGGACTTGCCTTTTGCATGATAAAGGGTAGGTGTTATAAATCTATTCAATATTTAATTGAAATAGTTCTCCATGTGTTTTTAAAGTTAACAAATATGTGAATTACTGTCTCCCATTCTCTGGAGCTTATTCAGCACATGTATTTTTATATGCACAAATAGAATCCTACAAGGTATCACACGTACATCCTTGTGAGGTATATGACTTAGCAGATACAAGTGTGAGAAGTGATCACTCCTCCTAAACGCTGTTGGAACTGAAAATTCAACCTATGGGTGAGCTTCCCAGTGGAACAACATTATACATAAACCCATGTTCACTAAAATGAATGTTTTTGCATCTTTATGATATATATTTCATGATGAATTTCGATTGGCATATATGTTGCTACTTTTTAATGTCTGTGTTAGTGTGTGTGTGTGTGTGTGTGTGTGTGTGTGTGTGTGTATATGTATATATATATATATATATATATATATATATATACACATATATATATATATATATGGAGAGTATATATATATATATATATATATATATATATATATATATATATATACTCTCCATATTTTTAAAAATATGAAATATGTGTGTCTTATATACACTCCCTAAATTCATTCATGTTCATGTATGTGGATTAATAATCAACTTTTCACAAGATTATTCTTAGAAATATTCATCCACCCGAAATACATATTTGTTTCCTAGTACTGAAAACTAACTTCAGTAAAAGGTGCATACAAATCATAATATGTCTACTTTAACTGACCCAGTTTAACATCAATGCATGTAGGTTCCTATGGGACATGATGTGTATTTTGACATTAATTTTTATTCCACACTGGTACATTACTATTTCTTCAGTTTATGCAAATCTCAGTATATATATTTTATTCACTAGTTAGCAAATTTATAGGCATTTGTTTCACTTTCAATCACTTCCTGCTCCAGAACACATGTATTCCTCTATGTTTCTTGACTGGTCTATTCATGAGACTTTTATCCAAATATATTATTTTCGATTTCCATAATCAATTTTGAACCAAAACTCACACACCCTTCATGATAAACCATAATCCTAAGATTATCGTTAGATATATAACTGGTTGGAATGAATGATTGCATATCAATATAAAATTTCTTATAAATTTTCAGATATTTATTCAATCCATTATTTAAAGTGGATCCAGTTATATTATTTATTCACAGTATGGTCTATTCATGCATTATGTCTATATTCATTGAAACAGGGTACACCTATTTGTACCCCCATACTAATTTGTAAGTCTTCAAAATATTGCTCGCAGAATTGGTGGAAGAAATACTCTTTTCACCTGATCTACATACACATTTTATTACAGAAATATTCTGGACACAAAAAGCAAAGGTCACACTTACAATTGTACCAAAGCGTAAATGGAAAGTGAGCATGGATTACTAAAAACATCCATGTCCAGGTTGCCTAATGCTCTCAAATATCAATTCTATTTTTGACTACATATTTGTTTCTTCTTAAGATTATATATTCAACTTCAAACCTGTTGACAATGTCTAACCCTATCACACAATTTGTACTTTGCTTGATTTCCTAATGTCTCTATTGATATCTGCTTTCGTATAGTTTTCCCCAGTTCATCATTGTGACTGACTCTTCACATGTGCTTACATTTACATACACTCTCTACCCGAAATCTTATTGCGAAAGAACTTTTGGTCCAAATCCTATACTCACTCTTCTTTCTAAACCTACCAACTACCTTCCTAATCCTACCGACTATCAGTTTTTGACTGGATGTTCTCTTCAACATTCAATATCCAAGGTACAAGGTACGATGCCAGTGTATATTGATTTATCTGAGACATCTGTGCTGCACATTACTCAAAGCTAAGTATCCCACTCAAGTCCCCAATGCCCTTCTGGGCTTCAAATCTTACCTAGATTTCTGCTTTCATACTTATGTTTCACATATATACTCTTGTAAATATCGCATTTTGCCAATACCATTATTCATCCCGCAGAATGATTTGTAACCCAAATTGAACATGTTATTAACCCTAACCATACACTGTTCCCTCAGTATAACTTACTTAAGAGCAGGGACAGTGTGGGTCTTACAATATAGGAATGTAGATGATCTTCCACCTGCTGAGAACATCAAAGATCCATGGAGAAATGATCCTTGCAGAAGATATAGGCAGCTATGTAGGACCTGAGAGAGCAATAGTCATCTTCCATGGCAAACAACCTGGTCAGGATTAATTGATAGTCTGAATCAGCCTCTCTCTTCTTAATGAAGAGAAGATGGACTGAACCAGGCCTCTGTGGAGAGCTGTTCCCTGGTGCCTATGGTTGATATACCATTCTAACTTCTGAATGTGTCACAGGATGTTGGGGCAGCCTCCATCTCATGGGAACCCTGGATGCAACTGTTAGCACAAAGTGGTTACCAAGGTAGTGACCGTATTCAGTTCCTGAAAGAAGTGACCTCACTTCACTTCCTTGGTGATGGAATTCTCTGAACCTGGGATCCAGGAAGGAAGGCACCCAGAGCCAGTCCCACTCCCAGTTCCAGTGGGCTAACTTGTTTGCTCTTCCCAAAGACATAGTCAGTCTTTCTTGGTACCTACTGATGTGAGGATGGAAAAATGCCAGCAGAGCTCTGATGAGGGGCCTTTCCTGAGAAAGCAGGTAGTGGCTCACCTTTGGCTCCTGACAACTTCACAGAGTTGGACAAGGAGACCAGATCTGAAACAGGACAGGCCATTTTGTGGGAACATAATATGGCCCACCAGTCAGAAGACACTCCAGATAGTCACAGACCTATTTGGGGGAAGTAAGTGCCTTTGCCGTTGTAGGTGTGAGTTTGTGGTTTTTTCTCATGTTCTGAGAATAGGTAGGAAAAGTGGTTTGTTTGGTTTGGAGTGGACTGTTTCTAGTAAGTCGTTTGACATGGTGAGTGTTTCTAGGTCTGTGTATCCCACTGTATCCGTGGTTGTAGACATTAGAAAAGAGAATGCATCAATGGATGTGTTGTCTCTAGTTGAAAGCTTCCCCGCATTCATACTGCCCAATTAATGAATGGACTGCAGCTTGCCTTATGGATGGGCAACATCTACTATCTTCTAAAGTTCCTGTTTTCTTTGTGAATTCTGGCCACTCTCCAGAATAGGCTCATGGTTTTGTTTCCCAAATATGTAACACCACAAGATTCTGTGACATGGCCATGTGCTGGATTGCTGAAGGGAATGGGAGCATCTAAGAAAACTCAGATTTCAGTGTGACCAGTAAAGTCTCAGTGGAGAAACCCTTCTTTGGGCCATTTGCTTACTTCTATTTCTATTACCCTGAATGTCAGGAAGGTCTTTGCCTCAGGCCACCCCTTTGTGTAGCCTGAAGAAAACTGTTTTCATATGGAAATGTATGGACATCACCTGTGGCTCTTTGCTTATTTGATTTGGAATGAGATGTGTCTGAATCAGCCTCTTGTCCTTGTATGAGGTTGTGGCTTTGATTCTCAGCACCTGATGGATCTAAAGAAAGATCCCATGTGCTTCCAAAACTAAAATGGCCAAAAGAGCAGTCATTGTTGATGAATATTTTTGCCTTCTTGTTTTAGGTTCCTGACCTCCATAAAGTGAGAATAGGGATCCTTTGGGTCAAATGAGTTCTTGAAATCCCTGCAGAGGCTAGCCCATATTTGCTTGGGTTTTCTCATGACTCCAAATCACATAAAGAATCTATACCCTACAGCCAGTAGGCCTCAAATTGGAGAAGTGGAACACTTTAACAGCAGGAATATTTGATCATTCCTGGTTCACAGGAAGAGTGTCCAGGCCATCATGATTTTAGGCAAATGAGGGGCAAGTGAGCTTATTTGGGCTCATAGAAACCTCCAGCTGGAGGTTATGATGAGTGTCTACATGGAAGAAGATGATGGCCCTGTGGGAGTGTTTTGATTTTAATTGTGGTCATTTTTTGGCGGATGGAAGGGATGACTGGGTCCACCTGGGCTTGAACTCTGGTGTGATTCCCCTTAGAGACTGAGTTCTGAAACTGACCTCAGAGAAGTATTGCCATGAATTGTGTTGGGATTTTAGGAGGCCACGCATGAGACTCACTCTTGGAAACTGAGATCTAGGCCCAGGGTGGTTTCCACAGAGGCCTGAGAATCTCAGCCAGGATATCACATGATTTTATTCTGAAAGACTTAGCACCCATATTTGAGAGTCAAAACACACATGGACCTCACATTGTAGATGTCAGTTGGCCTGGCTTTAGGAGACCTTTTGGCAACTGTTTGAGAAGCATTGACTGTGAGAGTTCTCCAGAGCGTTCATTGTAATGAACTTTCTCAACACTTAATGGTTCCTGAATGAATTGAAACCCACAGTGCCTCTAACTTCATCCTTGAAAAATTTCAAGATAAATACCATGAAATTTTTGAAATTCCCATGACCAGGTGGCACTGCAGAAACTTTTGATGTCCTGTTGCTGATCATGTGTATACCAGACAGTGCCTTGTTTTTGACTGGGTTTCATTAAAATGGTGTAGAACAAGAGAAGCCAGTAATTTGGAGCCTGCTGAGTAGGGGGGCTAGAGCAGTGGTGGGCAGGTGTGTGATAAAACATCATGTTGGGGCCATGTGAATCTGCCATTGGCTTCCAAATTTTTTGTGACTGATATAGTGCAGACATCAGACCCTTATATGTAAAGGCATCTTGTTAAAGGGAGAGTTTTCAGGGCAATATTCAGAATCAGGTTGCTATGGTTATTGGGGAAAGCTATGTGGGATACAAGCCTGGTTGGTGCATTCTCCTGCAGACCCTGACCCACCACACGTGACAGAACTCCCTCCAGCACTGTATCTCAGATGAAACTTTTTATGTTTTGTGAAGCAAATACCAAATTCCCAGTGCAGCAGCAAGAAATACCACGAAAAGTGGAGGATGACCAAATGTCTTCACAGTCCCCACTGGGAGACACTTAGCTTCCAATGGACACAGTTTAGCTACAAAGAGAGAATTGAGCACTGCTGCCTCATGTTCATTGAAATATAAGAAACCATGTCTTTCGGTTACATAGATGCAGACCCAGCTATGATGGTCTCACTACAAAGGAAGCTAAAGCTCATGACAACAACATATATTTCAAGTGCCCAACCTCAGAAGCCGTTTCCCAAGAATTCTTAGGCCAGCAGAGCTCCTTTTTGTGGAGTGTTTACCCTGTCCTTTACTTTTGGAAACTCCTCTACCACCTCCAAGGTTGTGAACTCCCGAGCATATTCCATTCCATATATGTATTCATAGATTTTCACACTTTTCTACTCTAATTGTGTTTTACTTGGGGCGTAGGTAATGTCAAGGCATTGTTCTGGATGTGAGTGGGAAGATTTTTGTGTAGCACATATTTACATACACATTGGATTCATTTTTCAATTTTCCATTTGAAATACTGAATCCCTGACACTAACCCATACCCTACTAGTCTCTGACTAATAATCCTAATATGATGGTGAAAAATAAGCCAAAAAGAGAAGAAACACAAGCAGTTCAGAGGACGCATTGTGTATTGTTGGAATTGCCTTTTGCATTATATAATGTAGGAGTTATAAGTCTAGTCAATTTTTTTGTTGAAATAGTTCTAAATGTGTTTTTAAAATTAGCAAATATGTGAATCCCTGTCTCCCTTTCTCTGTAGCCTATTCAGTACATGTATTTTTATATGCACATATAGAATTCTACCTGATATCACTCGTATACACTTGTGAGGTGGCTGAATTGGCAGATGCAAATTGAGAGAAGAGTTCACTCCTCCTAAACGCTGTTGGAACTGAAAATTCAACCTATGGGTGAGCTTCCTAGTTGAAAAACATTATACATGAATCCATGTTCAGTAAAATGAACATTTTTCGATCTGTGGATTATATACTTTTCATGATGAATTTCTATTGGCATATATGTTGCTACTTTTTTTTTTCTTTTATTGGTTGCTCAAAACATTACAAAGCTCTTGAATATCATATTTCATACATTAGATTCAAGTGGGTTATGAACTCCCATTTTTACTCCAAATACAGATTGCAGAATCACATTAGTTACACATCCATATTTTTACATAATGCCCTATTAGTTACTGTTGTATTCTGCTACCTTTCCTATACTCTACTATCCCCACTCCCATCTCTTCCCATCTTCTCTCTCTACCATACCTACTGTAATTCATTTCTCTCCTTGTTTATTTTCCCACAACCTCTTATATGTAATTTTGTGTAACAATAAGTGTCTCTCTCCATTACCATGCAATTTCCGTCTTCTCTCCCTTTCCCTCCCACATCATGTTTCTGCTTAATGTTAATCTTTTCTTCATGCTCTTCCTCCCTGCTCTGTTCTTAGTTGCTCTCATTATATCAAAGAAGACATTTGGTAATTGTTTTTTAGGGATTGGCTAGATTCACTAAGCATAATCTGCTCAGTGCCATGCATTTCCCTGCAAATTCCATGATTTTGTCATTTTTTAGTGCTGCGTAATTCTCCATAGTATATAAAAGTCACATTTTTTTATCCATTCATCTATTGAAGGGCATCTGGGTTGGTTCCACAGTGTAGCAATTGTGAATTGTGCTGCTATGAAAATCCATGTGGCAGTATCCCTGTAGTACGCTCTTTTAAGGTCTTCAGGGAATAGTCCGAGAAGGGCAATAGCTTGGTCAAATGGTGCTTCCATTCCCAGCTTTCCCAGGAATCTCCATACTGCTTTCCAAATTGGCCACACCAGTTTCAGTCCCACCAGCAATGTACAAAAGTACCCTTTTCCCCACATCCTCGCCAGCACTTGTTGTTGTTTGACTTCATAATGGCTGCCAATCTCACTGGATTGAGATGGTATTTTAGGGTGGTTTTTATTTGCATTTCTCTTACTGCTAGAAATGGAGAGCATTTTTTTCATGTACTTGTTAATTGATTCTATGTCCTCCTCTGAGAAGTTTCTGTTCAGGTCCTTGGCCCATTGGGTTATTGGTTATCTTATTGTCTAATTTTCTAAGTTCTTTGTATACTTTGTATACTCTGGATATTAGGGCTCCATGTGAAGAGTGAGGACTAAAAATTTGTTCCCATGATGTAAGCTCCATATTTACCTCTCTTATTGTTTCTCTTTCTGAGAAAAAATAATTCAGTTTAAGTAAGTCCCATTTGTTGATTCTTATTATTAACTCTTGTTCTATGGGTGTCCTATTAAGGAATTTGGAGCCTGACCACACAATATGTAGATCGGAACCAACTTTTTATTCTATCAGACGCAGAGACTCTGATTTGAATCTAGTTCCTTGATCCACATTGAGTTAACTTTGGTGCATGGCGAGAGGAGGGGATTCAGTTTCATTTTGTTGCATATGGATTTCCAGTTTACCCAACACCATTTGATGAAGATGCTATCCTTCCTCCATTGCAGGCCATTAGCTCCTTTATCAAATATAAGATAGTTGTAGCTTTTTGGATTAGTTTCTGTGTCCTCCATTCTGTACCATTGGTCCACCCGCCTGTTTTGGTACCAGTACCATGCTGTTTTTATTATGATTGCTCTGTAATATAGTTTGAAATCTGGTATCGCTATACTGCCTGATTCACACTTCCTGCTTAGAATTGCTTTTGCTATTCTGGGTCTTTTATTTTTCCATTTGAATTTTATGATTGCTTTATCTATTTCTACAAAAAGTTTCTATGGGATTTTGATTGGCATTGCATTAAACCTATAGAGAACTTTTGGTAATATCACCATTTTGATGATGTTAGTTCTGCCTATCCATGAACACGGTATATTTTTCCATCTTCTAAGATCTTATTCTATTTCTCTTTTTAGGGTTCTGTAGTTTGCATTATATAAATCTTTCACCTCTTTTGTTAGGTTTATTCCCAAGTATTTAATTATTTGAGGAAATTGGGAATGCAGTGTTTTGACTCATTTTTGTTTCAGAAGTTTTGTCGCTGATATACAGAAATGCCTTTGATTTATTCATGTTGATTTTGTATCCTGCCACATTGCTGCATTCATTTATGAGTTCTAGTAGTTTTTTCTGTAGACCCTTTTGGGTCTTCTATGTATAGAATCATGTCATCTACAAATAGTGATAATTTAAGTTCTCCTTTTCCTATTTTTATGCCTTTAATGTCTTTCATCTCTCTAATTGCTCTGGCCAGTTTTTCGAGAACTATATTGAATAGAAGTGGTGATAGAGGACATCCCTGTCTTGTTCCAGATTTTAGAGGGAATGCCTTCAATTTTTCTCCATTCAGAATGATGCTAGCCTGAGGATTAACATAGATAGCTTTTACAATGTCGAGGTAAGTTCCTGTTATCCCTAGTTTTTAAAATGTTTTGAACATAAAGAAATGCTCTACTTTGTTGAATGGTTTTTCTGCGTCTATCGAGATGATCATATGGTTCTTATCTTTAAGTCTATTGATGTTGTGAATAACATTTATTGATTTCCATATATTGAACCCTCCTTGCATCCCAGGGATGAATCCAAGTTGATCATGGTGCACGATTTTTTTGATGTGCCTTTCTATCCAATTCGCCAGAATTTTAATGAGGATTTTTGCATCTAGGTTCATCAGAGATATTGGTCTGTAGTTTTCTTTCTTTGAGGTGTCTTTGTCTGGTTTCAGAATCAGGGTGATGTTGGCCTCATAGAATGAATTCGGCAGAGCTCCCAGTTTTTCTATTTCCTGAATAACTTGAAAAGTATTGGTATTAATTCTTCTTTAAAGGTTTTGTAAAACTCTGCTGTATACCCATCCGGTCCTGGGCTTTTCTTGGTTGGTAGTCTTTTGATTGCTTCTTCTACTTCATCCATTGATATTGGTCTGTTTAAATTGTGTGTTTCCTCCTGACTCAGTCTGGGCAAATCATATGACTTAAGAAATTTATCGATGTCTTCACTATTTTCTATTTTATTGGAATACAGGTTTTCAAAATAATTTCTAATTTTCTTCTGTATTTATGTAGCATCTGTTGTAATATTGCCTTTTTCATCCCGTATGTTAGTAATTTGATTTCTCTCTCTTCTTCTCTTCGTTAGCATGGCTAAGGGTCTGTCTATCTTATTTATCTTTTTGAAGAACCCCTTTTAGTTTTGTTAATTTTTTCAATAGTTTCTTTTGTTTCAATTTCGCTATGATTTTAATTATTTCTTGCCTTCTGCTACATTTGCTGTTGTTTTGCTCTTCCTTTTCTAAGGCTTTGAGATGAAGTGTGAGCTCATTTATTTGTTTTTCTTTTCTATTTTGAGGAATGACCTCTAGGCGATGAATTTACCCCTTAAAACTTCTTTTCATTGTACCCCATAGAATCTGATATGTTGTGTCTGTATTTTCATTTATCTCTAAGAATTTTTTGATTTCCTCCTTTATGTCTTCTGTAACCCATTGATCATTCAGTAACATATTCTTCATTTTGGATGTGATGTATGATTTTTTCTTCCTTCTTTTATCATTGGTTTCCAGTTTCATTCCATTATGATCACAAAAAATTCATGGTATTATCTCCACCCCTTTATATTTACTGAGGGTTGCCCTATGGCATAACATATCGTCTATTTTTGAGAAGGATCCATGTGCTGCTGAGAAAAAAGTATATCCACTTGATGATGGTTGATATATTCTATATATGTCAGTTAAGTCTAGGGTATTGATTGCGAGATTGAGTTCTATAGTTTCTTTTTTCAACTTTTGTTTGGAGGATCTGTCCAATGGTGAGAGAGGTGAGTTGAAGTCAACCATAATTATTGTATTGTGGTCTATTTGATTCTTTAACTTGAGGAGAATTTGTTTTATGAACATCGCAGCACCATTATTTGCTGCGTGAATATTGATAATTGTTATGTCTTGTCGGTGAATAGTTCATTTTAGCAGTATATAATGTCCTTCTTTATCCCTTTTGATTAAATTAGTCTTGAGGTCGATTTTATTCGATAGGAGGATGGCCACCCCTGCTTGCTTACGAGGACCGTGTGCATGGTATAAATTTTCCCAATCTTTCACCTTCAGCCTGTGTATGTCTTTTCCATTCAGATGTGTCCCCTGGAGGCAATATATTGTTGGATTTTTTTTTTATTTCAAGTTACAAGCCTATGTCACTTTATTCGAGAGTTTAAGCCATTTACTTTTAGAGTTACTAATGATATATGGTTTGTACTGCCACCCATGTTTGCTTATATCTTTTTTTTAAATTAGTTTGTTTCTCCATGATTAGCTTTTCCCCCGCCCTCTGTCATTACTGAGGCACTTCTCACTCATGGTTTTCGTTGTTGATTTTCATTTCTTCCTCGTGTAGTGTTTTGCTCAAGATGCTTTGCAATGCTGGTTATCTGGCTGCAAATTCTTTTAGGTTTTGTTTATCATGAAATATTTTTATCTCGTTGTCTTACCTTAAGCTTAATTTTGCTGGATACATAATTCTTGGTTGGCATCCATTGTCTTTCAGTGTTTGAAGTACGTTGTTCCAGGATCTTCTCACTTCCAGCATCTATGATGAAAAATCCATTGTTAACCTTTTTGGTTTACCCCTGATTGTAATGATTCTAATCTGCCTCCTTTCTCTGGTAGATTTTAATATTTTCTCTTTGTTCTGTATATTGGATATCTTCATAACAATGTTTCTTGGAATTGGTCTACTGTGATTTTGTGTGCTCGATGTCCTGTAAGCATCTACAATTTGTTTATCCCTTTCCATTTTTATTTCTGGAAAGTTTTCTGTAATTATTTCATTCAGCAGATTTCTCATTCCCTTGGTTTGAATCTCTGTACCTTCCTCTATCCATATGACTCATTAGTTTTTTTTTTTTTTTTATGTTATTCCATATCTCTTGAATGTTTTCTCATAATTTTTTACAGCATTTCTTTGTTGGCTAGACTTTTTTCAAGATGGTATATTTTGTCTTCATTCTGTCTTCTACTTGCTCTACACTGTTAGTGATACTCTCAATTGAATTTTTAATTTGGTTTATCATTTCCTTGATTTCTAGAATTATTGTTTGATTTTTCTAATAATCTCTATCTCCTGATAAAGATGCTTAATTTCTTATTTTATCTGTTTATGTAATTTATTTTCAATGCGTTCTATCACTGTTTGTTTTTGCTGTCTCGTATCCTCTTTAAGGTTCCATTCCATCTGTCTAAGGTATTCCTTGAGTTCTTTATATGACCATTTTTCTGATGACTCTAGGTGCTCTTGAATATTTAGGCTGTCCTTATTGTTCGTACTCCTTTTCTTCCTTGCTTTTTTATGCTTCTCATGTTACTTCTCGTTCTGTTTGACTACTGAGTTACTGCTTACTCTTATAAATTTATTTGATGCTTGAGAGGAAAGATATTAGAAGGGAAGGGAGAAGTCACTAAAGAGAATGAGAGTAGGCAGGTAGAATTCAAGTAAGGGGGAATAAAAAAATTGAAATAAAATGAAAAGACAAAAAAAATAGAAAATAAAGAAAGAAAATTTTAAGTAATAATGATGATTAAAAAATTGAAAATTAAAATTTAAAATAATAATATTAATAATAATAATAATAAAATAAAAGAAATTAAAAAAATAAAAACATTTAAAAAAGTTAATGAACAACAACAACAAAAATGAAAATGAAAGAAAAAGAAAAAAATACAAATAAAAAAATAGTAATAATACATGCAGTCCTAGAGTTCAATTAACTTCTCTTCCAGTAGGTGGAGCTGTGCGCACTGGGCCAAGCTTCTCTTCTCAATAAGTGGGAACCAATCACTGTGCAGCAGCTCTTCCTCCCAGACTGGGCGGGTCTCCAACCCTGAGTGCCTAGGGCCTTCTCTTGTGCTTCCTCAAGCCAGGCCCCACTCACCTGTGACGCTCACCACAATACTGGTTACAAGCCAGGCCTCTGCTCCTGGTAGCCCTGTTTCCATGAACGGCTGGGCACACTCTCCTTAATTGCCTCCCTCATACCCTAAGTTTGTAGAGCTTGGGGCTGAGAAACCCCAGCGAATTTGCT
Source organism: Callospermophilus lateralis (assembly GCF_048772815.1). Lineage (NCBI taxonomy): Eukaryota > Metazoa > Chordata > Mammalia > Rodentia > Sciuridae > Callospermophilus > Callospermophilus lateralis. Next base: position 48,109 of record NW_027513588.1, on the reverse strand, counting down.
TGCCCTTCGGGAGCCATGGCCCCGGTAGGTGGTGTAAGAGACCTCAATTGTCAGCACTGGTGGGAGCGGTAGCCGGCAATTACACGCCTCGAGTCCCGAGCCAATCCTGATTCCCTAGGTCTGGGTATTGCGCTCCTTGGAGAGCTGGGAGGGGCCATTACGGCAGAGGTGGGAAGGGCCCTTGAGGTTTCCCTGCGGTGTTGAGAGAGATGGCAATGGGATAACATACTTGTCGCACTGGTTTCAATGAAGTTATCTCCTCCGACTGTGACGTCAGTTCGCTGCCATGGTGGTATACCATTAAAATGGTGACCGTTCGTTCCCTTTGCTGGGTGACCAATGCAACAGCTGGGTCCTGACTATCTCTCCCAAGCCCCATTTCAATCCTGTGGCCACTGCCTATGAAGGCTCAGTTGGCTTTTAACTCTGTCAATTCCGAAAGCCCGACCAATTATTTCAGCGGGAATGTTAGTGCTGAGTCACAAAAACCAGATGAATCTAAGCTTGAATGCAGCCAATCCGGGCTTTGTGTGTGTTCTGAGGGGCCCAGACTGTTCGCCCCAGATTCACAACAGGTCAATATTGCCTAGTGATTCTGAGCAAACAGCATTTAGACAGTTTACGACTCCCTATGCCCGCGCAGCTGAAGAGATCAGAGACTTGAATTCTCCATGCCTGCCTTCATAATGGATCTCCTGTATTGCTACTTTTTAATATCTGTGCATTTGCGTGTGTGTGTGTGTATATATATATATATATATATATATATATATATATATATATACTCTTTAGATTTTTCAAAATATGAAATATATGTGTCTTATTATGCACGCCCCTAAATACATTCATATTCATATCTGTGGATTTATAATCAACTTTCAACAAGATTATTTTCAGAAATAATCATCCACCTGAAATACATATTGTTTCCTAGTACTGAAAACTAAATTCAGTGAATGGTGCATACAAACCCTAATATTTCTACAGTTACTTAGCCAGTTTAAAATGAATGCAAGTAGATTCCTAGGGGACATGATGTGTATTTTGACTTTCATTTTTATTCAACACTTGTACGTTACTATGTCTTCAGTTCATGCACATGATGGGATATATATTTCAGTCACAAATTAGAAAATTTATAGGCATTTGTTTCACGATCAATCACTTCCTGATTCAGAACACATGTATTCCTCCATGTTTCTTGACTGGTCTTTTCATGAGACTTCTTTCCAAACATATTATTTTTGTTTAACATCATCACGTGTAAAGCAAAACTCAAACACCATTCATCATAAACCATAATCCTAATATTACCATTAGAAATATAACTGGTTGGAATGAATGATTGTATATCAATATAAGATTTCTTATATATTTTCACATATCAATTCAATCCATTATTTAAAGTGGAATCAGTTACGTTATTTATTCATAGTATGGTCTATTCATGCATTATCTCTATATTAATAGACACAGGGTACACCTCTTTGTACCCCTAATACTAATGTATACGTCTTCAAAATATTGCTCCCAGAAATGGTGAAAGAAATACTCATGCCACCTGATCTACATATACATTTTATCACAGTAATATTCTGAACAAAAAAAAAAAAACCATAAAAATGTCACACTTATGATTGTACCAAAGCCTAAAAGGAAAGTGAACGTGGATAACTAATAACATCCATGTCCAGGTTGCCTAATGCTCTCAAATGTCATTCCCATTTGTGACGAGATATTTGTTTTTTCCTATGATTATGTATTCAAACTCAACCCTGTTGAAAATGTCTAATCCTATCACTCACTTTATACTTTGCCTGATTTCGTAATGTCTCTATTGACACCTGCTTTCCTACATATTTTCCCCAGTTCATCATTGTGACTGACTCTTCACATGTGCTGACATTTCCATTCACTCTCTAAACGAAACCCTATTGCTAAAGAAGCTTTTTATTCCAAATCATATACTCACTCTTCTTCCTAAACCTACTGACTATCTTCCTAATCCTACTGACTATCCCTTTTTGACTGGATGTTCTCTTCTACATTCAATCATCCAAGGTACAAGGTCCTATGTCACTGTATTTCGATTTAACTGAGACAACTGTACAGAACATAATTCAACACTAAGTATCCAAATAATGGGCCCAAAGCCCTTCTGGGCTTCAAATCTTTCTTAGATTCCCGTTTTCATACATATATTTCACGTATATATTCTTATAAATATCGCAGGTTCCCAATCTCATTATTCTTCCTGCAGAATGATTCCTAACCCAAATCGAACATATTATTAACCGTAACCATACACTCACTTTGCAGGAGAGCAATAACAGTGTGGGTATTAAACTACAGGAATCTAGGGGATCTTCACCTGCTGAGAAACTCAAATGTTCATGCAGAAATGATCCCTGGTGAATATGAAGGCAGCTATGAAGTACCTCAGAAAGCAAAAGTCATCTTCCATGGCAATCATCCTGGTCAGGATGGAGGGTTGTGTCTGAATCAGTCTCTCTCTTCTTAATGTATAGAACATGGACCAAACCAGTCCTGTGTGGAAGCTGTTCCCGGGTGCTTATGGTTGATATAACATTCTAACTAGAGAAAGTGTCCCATGAAAATCAGGACAGCCTCCACCTCATGATACTTTTGGAAGCAACTGTTAGGACAAAGTGGTTGCCAAGGCAGTGACATCATTCATATCCTGAAGGAAGGGATCTCACCTCACTTCCTTGGTGATGGAACTCTCTGAACTTGAAATCCAGGAAGCCAGGCACCAAGAGACAGTCCCTGTCCTAGTCCCAGTGGTCTGACATGTTTGGATTTACCAAGGACAGAGTCAGTCTTTCTTGGTACCTACAGATGTGAGGATGGCCAAATGCCAGGAAACCTCTGAAGAGGGGCTTTTCCTGAGAAAGCAGGTAGTGTCTCACCGCTGGCTCTTGAGAACTTCACAGAGTTGGCCAAGCAGACATGATCTGAGACAGGAGAGGTCATTTTGGAAGAACATAGAATGGCCCACCAGTCAGACGACACTCCAGGGAGTCACAGACCTACTAGGGGGAAGGAGGTGCCTTTTTGGGTGTGGGTGTGAGTTTGTGGTTTTGTCTCATGTTCTGAGAATAGGTAGGAAAGGCGGTTTGTTTGGTATGGAGTGGAATATTTCTATTAAGTCCTTTGACAAGGCGAGTGTTTCTATGTGTGTGTATCCCACTGAGTCCATTGTTGTAGACATTAGAAAAGACAATGCATCAATGGATGTGTCCTGTCTAGTAGAAAGCTTCCCAGCATTCATCCTGCCCAATTCATGAGTGGACGCTGGCTTGCCTTATGGATGGGCAACACCTACAAGCTTCCTAATTTCCTGTTTTCTTTCTCAATTCTGGCCACTCTCCAGAATAGTATCGTGGTTTTGTGTCCAAGATTTGTACCTCCAAGATCTGTGACATGGCTATGTACTGGATAGCTGAAAGAAATGGCTAGCATCTCAGAAATCTCAAATATCTGTTGACCAGGAAAGTCTCAGTGGAGAAACCCCTCTTTGTTCCTTTTGCTTACCTATTGTTCTGTTGAATGTCAGGAAGTTTTTTGCCTCAAGCCACCACTTTGTGAACCCTGAAGAAAACTGTTTTCAAATGGAAATGAATGGGAATCACCTGTGACTCTTTGCTTAATTGCTTAGGATTGGGATATGTCTGAATCAGCCTGTTGGCCCTGTGTGAGGCTGTGGCTTAGATTCTCAGCACCTGATGGATCTAAAGATAGATCCCATGCATGCATCCAAAACCAAAATGGCAAAAAGATCAGATATTGTTGATGAACTCTCTTGCCTTCCTCTGGTAGGTTCCTGATATCCATCAAGTGAGAATAGGGATCCTTTGGGTCAAATGAGTTCTTCAAAGCCCTGCAGAGGCTAGGGCATAGGTGTTTGATTTTCATGACTCCAATTCACTTAAAGAATCTAAACCCCAAAGCTAGAAGGCCTCAAGTTGGAGAAGCCAAGCAATATTAAAGGCAGGCCTATTTGATCACTACTGGTTCACAGGAAGAGAGTCCAGGCCACCCTGACTTTAGGCAAATGAGGGGCACGGAGCTTAGTTTGGACACTGTCATGGGCTGCGTCCCTTATGGAAATCTCCAGCCAGAGAATATGATGAGTGTCTATATGGAAGAAGATGAGGGCCATGTGAGAGTGTTTGGTTTAAATTGTGGATATTTGTCTGGCGGTTGGAAGAGATCTCTGGGTCCACCTAGGCTTGCACTTTGGTGTGATTCCCCTTAGAGACTGAGTTCTTTTACTGATCTCAGAGAATTATTGCCAGGAATTGTGTTGGAATTTTAGATGGCCATGCATGAGAGTTGCCCTTGGAAAGTGACATCTAGGACCAAGTTGACTTTCCACAGAACACAGGGAATCTCAGCCAGGATATCACATGATGTTATTCTTAAAGACTTGGCAGCCATATTTGAGAGTCGAAACACACATGGACCATACATTGTAGACCTCAAGGGGCCTGGCTTAATCTGACTTTTCGCCACTTTTGGAAGCCTTGCCTGTAAGAATTCTCCAGAGTTTTCATTGAAATGAGCTTCCTCACCATTTAATGGTTTCTGAGTGAATTAAAATTCACAGTGCCTCCAACTTCATCCTTGAAAATTGGCTATATCAATACCATGAAATTTTTGAAATTCCCATGACCGGGTAGCACTGGAGAATATTTGGATGTCCTGTTGCTGATCATGAGTATACAAGACAGTGCCTTGATTGACTGGGTTTTATGAAAATGGTGTTGAACAGAGATGCCAGTAAGTTGGATCCTGCTGAGTAGTTGTACTAGAGTAGTGGTTGGCAGGTGTGTAATAAAACATCTGTGGTGGGGGCATTTGGATCTGCCATTGGCTTCCAAATGGATTGTGACTGACATTTTGCAGCCAGTAGACCCTTATATGTAAAAGCATATTGTTATATGGAGAGGTTTTAGGGCAATGTTCAGAATCAGGTTGCTATGGTCAATGGGGCAAGCTATGTGGGATAGAAGCCTGGTTGGTGCATTCTCCTGACGAACCTGACCCACCACACTTGACAGAAGTTACTTCAGCACTGTGTCCCATTTGAAATCCTTGTATTTCATGAAGCAAACACCAATCTCCCAGTGCAGCAGCAAGAAATACCACGAATAGTGGAGGATGACCAAATGGAATTACAGTCCACAAGGGGAGACACTTAGACCCCAGTGGCCACAGGTTACCTACAAATAGAAAATTCAGCACTGCTGCCTCATGTTCATTGGAAAATAAGAATCCATGTCATCCAGATCACATAGATGAAGACTCAGCTATGATGGTCTCACAACAAATGAAGCTAATGCTCCTGACAACAGCATATATTTCATTGCCCAACCTCAGAGGCAGTTTCTCCACATGTTAGGCTGGCAGAACTTCATGTTTGTGGAGTTTTTACCCTGTCCCTTACTTTTGGAAACTCCTCTACCACCTGCAAATTTGTGAACTCCTGAGAATTTTTCATTACACATATGTATTCACAGATTTTCTAACTCTTCTCCTCTAATTGTGTCTTATGTGGGGCGAAGGTAATGTCAAGGCATTGTGCTGAATGAGGGTGGGAAGATTTTTGTGTAGCACATATTTGCATACACATTTGATACATTTTCCAATTTTCCATTCGAAATACTGAATCCCTGACACTAACACATACCCTACTAGACTTTGACTTTTAATCCTAATATGGTGGAGAAAAATAACCCAAACAGAATAGAAATACAAGAGGTTCACAGGAGGCATGGTGTATAGTTGGACTTGCCTTTCGTATGATAAATGGTAGGTGTTATAAATCTAGCGAATTTTAATTGAAATAGTTCTCCATGTGTTTTAAAAGTTAACAAACATGTGAATAACTGTCTCCCTTTCTCTGTAGCCTATTCATCACATGTATTTTTATATGCACATATAGAATTCTACCTGGTATCACTCGTACATTTTGTGAGGTGGCTGGCTTGGCAGATGCAAATTGTGAGAAGAGATCACTCCTACTAAATGCTGTTGGAACTGAAAATTCAACATATGAGTGAGCTTCTTATTTGAACAACATAAATCCATGTTCATTAAAATGAATATTTTTGGATCTGTGGATGATATATTACTTCGTGGTGAATTTCGATTGGCATACATAATGCTACTTTTTAATGTCTGTGTGTGTATGTGTGTGTGTGTATATATATATATATATATATATATATATATATATATATATATATATATATATATATTCACTCTCCAGATTTTTCAAAATATGAAGTATATTTTTCTTATTATACACTCCCTAAATTCACTCATATTCATGTATTTGGATGAATAATCAAGTTTTCACAAGAATATTCTCAGAATTATTCATCCACCAGAAATACATATTTGTTTCTTAGTACTGAAAACTAACTTTGGGGGATCATATGATGGTGGTGAAGGGAGTGCATCACCCCCATGTACCGCGTCACTGTGCGGGAGAATGACGAGTTATAATGGCTAAAACCTATCTTGTTAGAAATTTCCAGCAAAATTGGGGTGCTCCAAAACCTAGTCGACATATTTCCATCTCACGAGGATCAGCTACGCAGGCTCAAACACGAGTGATTTGTCCGCATAGAGGGTCATGCTGCTTATTCAGGAAATCGGTCTGCGGCTAGAGTCTGCGGCGTGCACTGGGAAACGAAGAGATAGCAATGCAAATATACAGCGGTGTGGATTCTGTGGGCTCCTGACAGGTATGCAATCACTGTGCTAAGTGCTGAATTCTGGGTTTGAGACGGGAAAGGATGCAGTCCAATTCGGTTCTCCACACCGGTCAGACCACAGAGGAAGCCAGCGGCCACCATCTTGGAGAGCTGATGTCACCATCCCTGTTTTCGACTGATCGAAGCTCATTCACCTATAGAACAGGTAATTTCAGGATGCCATTCACCTTTGTGTCACAGACAAATTACTCAGGCTCAGTGCCAAAGAACCTGCAGAAACTCCGTCTTGGAGCCTGCTCCTATTAGAACATACACCAAGCCCAGAGCGGCCGAATTCCGCCTCTCGGAACTGATCTGGCCCAGGGCTAAAGAACCCGCGGAAACTGCTTCTCGTTCCGGGTCTTGCTGAATACTGTGGAGGTAAATATCAACCGAGCCTTCATAGGCAGTGGCAACAGGATTGAGACGCGGCTTGTGAGGGCCGGTCAGGACTCACCCATTGCTTTGGTCACCCAGAAAAGGGAACAAAATGCTGCCTTTCACATGGGATACCAACATGACAAATTTCTGATGTCATCAGAAAGCAGCAGAGGAGATAACTTCATTGATACCAGCAGTGACAGAAACAGTTGGTCTCCTGGTGAAGAAAGTGAGTCACAAACACCCGGGTCTCTCTCACTTTGTCATCAAGCCAGAGGGGCAGAGCAGAGCAGCTGCCCGCACCTGGAACAGACCCAGTGACACACCTGCATGGTAGTCACGTCAACCCAATTGGAGTAGAGGCAGAACAGAGCTGCTACCCGGGCCCAGAACAGGCCCAGCGACCCACAGGTGTGGTAGTCACGTCACCCCAATTGGAGTTGTTGCAGAGCAGAGCCTTCTCCTGTGCCTAGTGCAATCCCAGTGAGTCACCGGCATGGTAGTCACATTACCCCAATAGGAGTAGGGGCAGAGCAGAGCCTTTGCCCATGCCCAGAACAGGCCCAGCAACCTGCAGGCATGGTAGTCACGACACACCAATTGGAGTAGGGGCAGAGCAGAGCCACCACCCGCGCCTGCAAGGTAGCAGACCTGCACCTGACCAGAAGAAGAGGCCCAGCGGCCTGCTGGCACGGCAGACACTTTACCCCATTTGGAGTAGGGGCAGAACAGATCTGTAGCCCGTGCTCACAAGGTATCCTGACCTGCGACCAACCGGCAGACCAGGCCCAGCGGCCCACTGGCGTGGTAGTCACGTCACCCCAATTGGGGTAGGGGTAGACCAGAGCCGCCGCCCACGCAAGCAAGGTAGGCAGACCTGCGACCGATCGGCAGAACACCGCAGGGGTCCACGGGCGTGGTAGACACGTCACACCAATTGGAGGAGGGGCAGAGGAGAGCAGCCTCCTGCGCCTGCATGGTAAGCAGACCTGCGACCGATCAGAATAACAGGCGTAGCGGCCAATCATCGTGGTAGATATATCACCCCAATTGGTGGAACAGCACAGCCACCCCTGCCCCTGCAATGAAGACTTTTCAAATATACAAGAGCAATATAAATATATAGGGGGAAAATTTCAAAATCACAACAGTTTCACCAAGCAGAAAGAAACGCGAGCAGTATGAAAAGAAAAGGAAAAAAGAACCACAAGCAATGCAGGTCAACACAACTTTAGAAGAGGTAATAGCTGCAGCAGATGGAATGTCAGATAAAGAACTCAGGATATACATTCTTCAGATGATCTGAAGTCTCAAGGAAGACATTAGACAGCAAAATCAGACAATGAAAGATCACTTCAACAATGAATTACATAAACAAAACCAAGAAGCAAAAGATCAACTATACAGGGAGATAGAGGTTGTAAAAAATAACAAACAGAAATCCTAGAAATGCAGGAAGCAATAAACCATCTTAAAAACTCAATTGAGAATACTACCATCAGAGTAGAACACTTATAAGATAGAACATCAGACAATGAAGACAAAGTATTTCAACTTGAAAAGAACATAGACAGCTCAGCCAAACTGTTAAGAAACCATGAACAGAACATCCAAGAAATATGGGATAAAATAAAGAGACCAAACTTAAGAGTCATTGGGATACAGGAAGGTATAGAGGTCCAAACCAAAGGAATGAGCAATCTATTCAATGAAATAATATGAGAAAACTTCCCAGACTTGAAGAATGAGACAGACTCCCACATTCTAAAAGCCTACAGGACGACGAATGTGAAAAATCATAAGAGATCCACACCTAGACACATTATAATGAAGATGCCCAACATACAGAATAAGGAGAGAATTTTAAAATCTACAAGAGAAAGGAAGCAGATTACATTTAGGGGTAAACCAATCAGGATAACAGCTGATCTTTCAACAAAGACTCTGAAAGCTAGAAGATCCTGGAATGACATTTTTCAATCACAGAAAGAAAATGGGTTCCAACCATGTACTGTGTATCCAGCAAAATTAAGCTTCAGGATGGAAGATGAAATTAAAACTTTCCACGATAAACAAAAGTTAAAAGAATTTGTAGCTAGAAAACCATCTCTTCAAAACATCCTTGGCAAAATATTACAGGAAGAGTAATTGGAAAATAATGAAAACCAACAGTGGGAGGTAGGACATTAAAGGGGGGAAATAATCAAAGAGGAAAACAATCCATGTTTAATAACATAAATAAACAAATATGGCTGGAAGAACAACCCTTATCTCAATAATAACTGTAAATGTTAATGGCTTAAACTCACCAATTAACAGACACAGGCCAGTAGAATGGATCACAAAACAAGACCCAATAATATGCTGCCTACCGGAGACGCATTTGATAAGAAAAAGACATACATACACTGAAGGTGAAAGTTTGGAAAAAATCATATCACTCATATGGACTTCGGAAAAAAGCAGGAGTGTCCATACTCATATCAAATAAAATAGATTTCAAGCCAAAGTTAATCAAAAGGGATAAAGAGGGACACTACATACTGTTCAAGAGAACCATACACCAGCAAGACATAACAATCATAAATATGTATGCCCCAAACAATGGTGCAGCTATGTTCATCAAACAAACTTTTCTCAAGTTCAAGAGTCTAATAGACCACCATACAATAATCATGGGAGACTTCAACACAGCTCTCTCACCACTGGACAGGACTTCCAAACAAAAGTTGAAATAGGAAACTATAGAACTCAATAACACAATTAATAACCTAGACTTAATTGACATATATAGAATATACGACCCAACATCAAGCAGTTACATTTTTCCTCAGCAGCACATGGATCCTTCTCAATAATAGATCATATATTATGTCACAGGGCAACTCTTAGACAAATTAAAGGAGTAGAGATAATACCATGCATCTTATCTTATCATAATGGAATGAAACTAAAAATCAATGATAAAAGAAGGAAGGAAAAACCATGCATCATTTGGAGAATGAACAATAGGTTACTGAATGATCAATGGGTTATAGAAGACATCAAGGAGGAAAATAAAAAATTCTTAGAGAAAAATGAAAACACAGACACAATATATCGGAATCTATGGGACACATTGAAAGCAGTTCTAAGAGGAAAATTCATTGCTTGGAGTTCATTCCTTAGAAAAAGAAAAAAAACAACAAATAAATGATCTCATACTTCATCTCAAAATCTTAGAAAAACAAGAGCAAACAACAGCAAAAGAAGTAGAAGGAAAGAAATAATTAAAATCAGAGCAGAAATCAATGAAATGGAAACAAAAGAAACAATTGAAAAAATTGACAAAACTAAAAGTTGGTTCGTTGAAAAAATAAATAAAATGGACAGACCCCTAGCCATGCTAATGAAGAGGAGAGAGAACTGAAATTACTATCATATGGGATGAAAAAGGCAATATCACAACAGATATTTCAGAAATACAGAAGATAATCAGAAATTACTTTGAATCCTTATACTCCAAAATAATAGAAGATAGTGAAGGCATCGAAATATTTCTTAAGTCATATGATCTGACCAGAGTGAGTTAGGAGGATATAGACAACCTAAACATACCAATATCAATTGAGGAAATAAAAGAAACCATCCAAAGACTACCAACTAAGAAAATCCCAGGACCGTATGGGTATACATCAGACTTTTACAAAACCTTTAAATATGAACTAATTCCAATACTTTTCAAGCTATTTCAGAAAATTGAAAAAGAGGGAGATCTTCCAAATTCATTCTACGAGGCCAATATCACTCTGATTCCTTCACCAGATAGACACTTCAAAGAAAGAAGACTAAAGACCGATATCTCTAATGAACCTAAATGCAAAAATCTTAAATTAAATTCTGGAGAATCAGATACAAAAACATATCAAAAAAATGTGGACCATGATCAAGTAGGATTCATCCCTGGGATGCAAGGAGGGTTCAATATACGAAAATCAATAAGTGTTATTCACCACATCAATAGACTTAAAAATAAAAACCATATTATCATCTAGATAGATGCAGAAAAAGCATTCGACAAAGTACAGCATCCCTTTATGTTCAAAACTCTCGAAAAACTAGGAATAACAGGAACATTCCTCAATATTGTAAAAACAATCTATGCTAAACCGCAGGCTAGCGTCATTCTTAATGGAGAAAAATTGAAGACATTCCCTCCAAAATCTGGAACAAGACAGGAATGCCCGCTCTCACCACTTCTGTTCAATATAGTTCTCAAAAGACTGGCCAGAGCAATTAGACAGATGAAAGAAATTAAAGGCATATAAATAGGAAAAGAATAACTTAAATTATCACTATTGCAGATGACATGATTCTATACCTAGCAGACCCAAAAGGGTCTACAAAGAAACTAATAGAGCTAATAAATGAATTCAGCAAAGTGGCAGGATATAAAATCAACACGCATAAATCAAATGCATTCCTGTATATCAGCGACAAATCCTCTGAAATGGAAATGAGGACAACCACTCCATTCACAATATCCTAAAAAAAAAAATGGGAATCAACCTAACAAAAGAGGTGAAAGTCTTATACAATGAAAACTACAGAACCCTAAAGAGAGAAATAGAAGAAGATCTTAGAAGATGTAAAAATATACCCTGTTCATGGATAGGCAGAACTAACATCATCAAAATGGCGATATTACCAAAAGTTCTCTATAGGGTTAATCCAATGCCAATCAAAATCCCAAAGGCTTTTCTTGTAGAAATAGAGAAAGCAATCATGAAATTCATATGAAAAAATAAAAGACCCAGAATTGCAAAACAATGCTAAGCAGGAAGTGTGAATCAGGTGGTATAGCGATACCAGACTTCAAACTATAGTACAGAGCAATAGTAACAAAAATAGCATGGTACTGGTACCGAAAAAGGCAGGTGGACCAATGGTACAGAATAGAGGACACAGAAACCAATCCACAAAACTACAACTATCTTATATTTGATAAAGGGGCTAAAAGCATGCAATGGAGGAAGGATAGCATCTTCAACAAATGGTGTTGGGAAAACTGAAAATCCATATGTAACAAAATGAAACTGAATCCCTTTCTCTCGCCATGCACAAAAGTTAACTCAAAATGGATCAAGGAGCTTGATATCAAATCAGAGACACACTGTCTGATAGAAGAAAAATTTGGTTACAATGTACATACTGTGGGGTCGGGCTACAGATTCCTCAATAGGACACCCATAGTACAAGAGTTAATAACTAGAATCAACAAATGGGACTTACTCAACTAAAAAATTTTTTCTCAGCAAAAGAAACAATAAGAGAGGTAAATATGGAGCCTACATCCTGGGAAGAAATCTTTACTACTCACACTTCAGAGAGAGCCCTAATATCCAGAGTATACAAAGAACTCAAAAAATTAGACAATAAGATAACAAATAACCCAATCAACAAATGGTCCAAGGACCTCAACAGACACTTCTCAGATGAGGACATACAATCAATCAACAAGTACATGAAAAAATGCTCACCATCTCCAGCAGTCAGAGAAATGCAAATTAAAACCACCCTAAGATACCATCTCACTCCAGTAAGATTGGCAGCCATTATAAAGTCAAACAACAAGAAGTGCTGGCAAGGATGTGGGAAAAGAGGTACACTTGTACATTGCTGGTGGGACTGCAAATTGGTGCAGCCAATTGGGAAAGCAGTATGGAGATTTCTTGGAAAGCTGGGAATGGAAGCACCATTTGACCCAGCTATTCCCCTTCTTGGTCTATTCACTAAAGACCTAAAAAGAGCATGCTACAGGGACACTGCTACATCGATGTTCATAGCAGCACAATTCACAACAGCAAGACTGTGGAACCAACTTAGATGCCCTTCAATAGAATAATGGATAAAAAAAATGTGGCATTAACACACAATGGATTATTACTCTGCATTGAAAAATGAAAAAATCACAGAATTTGCAGGAAAATGAATGGCATTAGACTGGATTATGCTAAGTGAAGCTACACAATTCCTGTAAAACAAATGCCAAATGTCATCTTTGATATAAGGAGAGTAACTAAGAACAGATAGGGACAAAGAGCATGACAAGATGATTAACATTAAACAGGGATGAGAGGTGGAAGGGAGGGAGAAGGGAAATTGCATGGAATTGGAAGGAGACACTCTGGGTTATACAAAATTACAAACAAGAGGAATTGAGGGGAAAGGGAAAAATAATACAAGGGGGAGAAATTTATTACAGTAGAGGGAGTACAGAGAGAAGTGGGGAGGGGCAGGGAGGCTAGGGGGGATAGTAGAGGATAGGAAAGTCAGCAGAATACAACAGACACTAGTATGGAAATATGTGAATCAATGGATGTGTAACTGATGTGATTCTGCAATCTGTATACAGGGTAAAAATGGGAGTTCATAACCCACTTGAATCAAAGTGTGAAATATGATATATCAAGAACTATGTAATGTTTTGAACAACCATAAATAAAAATAAAAAAAAACCTCTCTTTGGTGCATAATGCACACAATTCTAATATTTCTACAGTAACTGACCCAGTTTAACATCAATGCAAGTAGATTCCTATTGGACATGATGTGTATTTTGACTTTCACTTTTATTCAACACTGATACATTACTATTTCAACAGTTTATGCACATAACAGGATATATATTTCATTCACAATTTAGAAAATTTATAGGCATTTGTTTCACTTTCAATCACTTCCTGCTTCAGAACACATGGATTCCTCCATATTTCTTGACTGGTCTTTTCATGAGACTTTTTTCCAAACATATTATTTTCGATTTCCATAATCACTTTTGAAACAAAACTCACACACACTTCATGATAAACAATAACCCTAAGATTACCATTAGATATATAACTGGTTGGAGTGAATGATTGTATGTCAATATATGATTTCCTATATATTTTCAGATATCAATTCAATCCATTATTTAAAGTGGAACCAGTTATAATATTTATTCACAGTATGGTCTATTCATGCATTATCTCTATATTCATAGACACAGGGTACACCACTTTATACCCCCAATACTAATTTATATGTCTTCAAATATTGCTCCCAGTAATTGTGGAAGAAATACTCATGTCTTATGATCTACATATACATTTGATCACAATATTTTTCTGGGCATAAAATGCAAAAATCACACTTATGATTGTACCAAATACTAAATGGAAAGTGAACATGGATTACTAAAACGATAAATGTCCTGGTTGCCTAATGCTTTCAAATGTCATTCCTATTGGTGACGACATATTTGTTTCTTCCTAAGATTATGTATTCAATCTCAACCCTATTGAAAATGTCTAATCCTATCACTCACTGTATAATTGCCTAATTTCGTAAGGTCTGTATTGATATTTTCCTTTCTACATATTTTCCCCAGTTAATCATTGTGAATGACTCTTCACATGTGCTGAAATTTACATTCACTCTATAACCAAAACACTATTGCTACAGAACTTTTGCTCCATGTCCTATACTCACTCTATTTCCTAAACCTACTGACTACCTTCCTAATCCCACCGACTATCTCAATTTGAGTGGATGTTCTCTTCTAAAATCAATCTTCCAAGGTGTAAGGTCCTATGCCATTGATTATCGATTTATCTGAGACATCTGTGCAGAACGTAATTATAAGCTAAGTATCCCAATCAAGGGCCTAATGCCCTTCTGGGCTTCAAATCTTACCTAGATTTCTGTTTCCATACTTATATTTCACCTCTATAATCTTATAAATATCGCAGGTTCCCAATACTATTAATCATCCTTCGCAATGATTCGTAACCCAAATCAAACATGTTATTAACCCTAACCATACACTCTTCCCTCAATCTAACTTTGCAGAAGAGCAGGGACAGAGTTCGTCTTACAATACAGGAATGTAGGGTATGTTCCTCCTGCTGAGAACCTCAAATGTCCATGCAAATTTGATCCCTGGAGAAGATGTAGGCATCTATGAAGGACCTGAGAGAGCAAATGTCATCTTCCATCGCAAACAACCTTTCCAGGATGAAGGGTTGTGTCTGAATAAGCCTCTCTCTTGTTAATGTACACAAGATAGACCAAACCAGGCATGTGTGGAGAGCTGTTCCTGGGTGCCTATGGTTGATATACCATTCTAACTTGTAAAAGTGTCACAGGAAGTAAGGGCAGCCTCCATCTCATAGGACAAAGTGGTTGCCAAGGCAATGACCTCAAAGAATTCCTGAAGGAAGTAATCTCACCTCACTTCCTTGGTGATGGAACTCTCTGAACTTGGAATCCGGGAAGCCAGGCACCCAGAGCCAGTCTCAGTCCCAGTCCCAGTGGTCTTATTTTTTGGATTTACCAAGGACAGAGTCAGTCTTTCTTGGTACCTACTGAGGTGAGGATGAACAAATGTCAGGAAAGCTCTGAAGAGGGGCCTTTCCTGAGACAGCAGGTAGTGGCTCACCGCTGGCTAGTGACAACTTCACAGATTTGGCCAACGAGACCATATCTGACACAGGACAGGCGATTTCATCAGAACATAGTTTGGCCCACCAGTCAGAAGACACTCCCAATAGTCACAGACCTACTTGGGGAAGGAGCTTCCTTTGTGTGTGTGGGTGTGGGTTTGAGATTTTGTCTCATGTTCTGAGAATAGGTAGGAAAGGCGGTTTGTTTGGTTTGGAGTGAACTGTTTCTGGTAAGTCGTTTGACAAGGCCAGTGTTTCTTTGTCTGTGTATCCCACTGTGTCCGTGGTTTTAGATATTAGAAAAGAGAATGAATCATTGGATGTGTCCTGTCTAGACTCAACTTGCCCAATTTATGAATGGACTGCGGCTTGACTTATGGGTGGACAACTCCAACAATCTTCCTAAGTTCCTCTTTTCTTCCTGAATTCTGGCCACTCTCCAGAATAGGCTCATGGTTTTTTGTCCAAAATATGTACCACCTCCAAGCTCTGTGACATGGCCATGTACTGGATAGCTGAAAGAAATGGGAGCATCTCAGAAAACTCAGATATTAGTTTGACCAGGAAATTCTAAGTGAAGAAACCCTGCTTTGGGCCTTTTGCTCACCAATTGTTCTGATGCCCTGAATGTCAGGAAGGTCATTGCCTCAGGCCACACCATTGTAGAGCCTAAAGAAACAGTTTTCAAATGGAAATGAAAGGGCATCACCTGTGGCTCTTTGCTTAATTGCTTTGGAAAGGGATGTGTCTGAATCAGCCTTTTGGCCCTGTGTGAGACTGTGGCTTAGATTCTCAGCACCTGATGGATCTAAAGAAGGATCCCATGTGTGCATCCAAAACCAAAATGGACAAAAAAGCAGTCAGTGTGGATGAAGTCTCTCGCATTCCTCTGTAAGGTTCCTGTCATCCATCATGTGAGAATAGTGATAATTTGGTTCAAATGTGTTCCTCAAAACCCTGCAGAGGCTAGCCCATAAGTGCTTGGTTTTTCTCAAGACTCCAATTCACATAAAGAATCTAAAACACACAGTCAGTCGGCCTCAAATTGGAGAAGCAGTGCCATATTAATGGCAGGCCTATTTGATCACTCTTGGTTCACTGGAAGGATGTCCTGGCCACCCTTATTTTAGGCAAATGAGGGGCAAGGGAGGTTATATTGGACACTGTCTTGGGCTGCACCCCTCATGGAAACCTCCAGCCAGAGATTATGATGATTGTGTAAATGGAAGAAGATGAGTGCCATGTGGAAGTGTTTTGGATTTAATTGTGGATATTTGTGTGACACTTGGAAGACATAACAAGGTCTACCTGGGCTTGAACTCTGGTGTGATTCCCCTTATAGACTGAGTTCAGGAACTGATCTCAGAGAAGTATTGCCATGTATTGTGTTGTGATTTAAGAGGCGATGTATGAGAGTCACCCTTGGAAACTGAGATCTAGCCCCAGAGTGGCTTTCCACAGAGCACTGGGAATTTCAGCCAAGATAACACATGATTTCATTCGAAAGACTTGGCAGACATAGTTGAGAGTGAAAACACACATGGACCTCATATTGTAGACCTTAATGGGCCTGGCTTAATGTGACCTTTTGGCCATTCTTTGGGAAGCCTTGCCTGTGAGGGTTCTCCAGAGCTTTCATTGAAATAATCTTGCTCACCATTTACTGGTTCCTGAATGAATTGAAACCCACAGTGCCTCCAACTTCATCCTTGAAAAATGTCTAAATAAATACCATGAAATTTTTGAAATTCCCATGACCAGGTGGCACTGGAGAATCTTTGGATGTCCTGTTGCTGATCATGGATGTACCAGACAGTGCCTTGCTTGACTGGGTTTTATGAAAATTGTGTAGAACAGAGGTGCCAGAAAGTTGCAGCCTGCTGAGAAGTGGGCCTAGAGCTGTGGTGGGCAGGAGTGTGATAAAACATCTGTGTTGGAGCAATGTGGATCTTCCATTGACTTCCAAATGGCTTGTGGATTACATGAAGCAGCCAGCAGACCCTTGTAATTAAAGGCATCTTGTTATATGGAGAGGATTCAGGGCAATGTTCAGAATCAGGTTGCTATGGACAAGGATGCAATGTGGCAAGCTTTGAGGGATAGAAGCGTGGTTGGTGCGTTCTTCTGCAGACTCTGAACCACCACACATGACAGAACTCCCTCCAGCACTGTGTCTCAGTTGAACTCCTTGAATTTCATGAAGCAAATACCAAACTCCCAGTTCAGCAGCAAAAACCCCACAAAAAGTGGAGGAGGACGAAATGGCTTCACAGTCCAACGGGGAGACACTTAGCCCCCAGAGGCCACAGTTTACGTAAAAAGAAGAAAATCAACACTGCTACCTCATGTTCATTGGAAAATAAGATACCATGTCCTCCACATCACATAGAGGCAGACCCAGCTTTGATGGTCTCACTACAAAGGAAGCCAATTCTCCTGACAACAACATATTTTTCACGTTCCCAAACTCAGAGGCAGTTGCTCTAAAAGTTTTTAGGCCAGCAGAGCTCCATGTTTGTGGAGTGTTTACCCTGTCCCTTACTTTTGGAAACTCCTCTACAACCTCCAAGGTTGTGAACTCCTGAGCATTTTCCATTCCAGATATGTATTCACTGATTTTCTATCTATTCTCCTCTAACTGTGTCTTACTTGGGGTGAAGGTAATTTCAAGGCATTGTTCTGGATGAGAGTGGGAGGATATTTGTATAGCATATATTTGCATACAAGTTGGATTCAATTTCCAATTTTCCTTTTGAAATACTGAATCCCTGACACTAACCCATACATACTAGAGTCAGACAACTCATCCTAATATGATAGAGAAAAATAACACAAACCTATAGAAATACAAGCAGTTCATTGGAGGCATGTTGTATAGTTGGACTTGCATTTTGCATTATACAAGGTAGGAGTTATAAATCTAGTCAATGTTTAATAGAAAAAGATCTCCATGTGTTTTTAAAGTTAACAAATATGAGAATTCATGTTTCCCTTTCTCTTTAGCCTATTCACACTTGTATATTTATATGCATATATAGAATCCTACCAGGTATCACACGTACATCTTTGTGAGGTGGCTGACTTGGCAGATACAAATTGTGAGAAGAGATCACTCCTCCTAAATGCTGTTGGAACTGAAAATTCAACCTATAAGGAGCGTCCTAGTAGAACAACATTATACGTAAACTCATGTTCAGTAAAATAAATATTTTTGCATCTGTGGATGATATATATTTACTGATGAATTTCGATTGGCATTTATATTGCTACTTTTTAATGTCTGTGAGTGTTTTGTGTGTGTGTTTGTGTGTGTGTGTGTGTACACTCTCCAGATTTTTCAAAATATGAAATATATGTGTCAAATATACACTCTCTAAATTCATTTATGTTCATGTATGTGGATTTTTAATCAACTTTTCACAAGATTATTCTTGTGAAAAGTTGATTAAAAATATTCAGAAATATTCATCCACCTGAAATATATATTTGTTTCCTAGTACTGAAAACTAACTTCAGGGAATGATGCATACAAATCCTAATTATTCTACAGTAACTGACCCAGTCTAACATCAATGCAAGTAGATTCCAATGGGACATGATATGTAATTCTTTATTCATTTGTATTCGACACTTTTACATTATTATTTCTTCAGTTTTTGCACATCATAGGATATACATTTCATCCACAAGTTCACAAATTTGTAGGCATTTGTTTCAAATTTAATCACTTTTTGCTTCAGAACACATGTATTGTCAAGGTTTCTTTACTGGTATTTTCATGAGTCTTCTTTCCAAACACATTATTTCCATAGTCACTTTTGAAGCAAAACTCACACACTCTTCATGATAAACCAAAACACGAATATTACCATTAGATGTATAACTGCTTGGAATGAATGATTGTATATCAATATACGATTTCCTGTGATTTTTCAGATATTATATCAATTCATTTTTAAAGTTGAAAAAAGTTATATTATTCATTCACATTACGGTCTATTCATTCTTTATCTCTATATTCATAGACACAGGGTACACCTCTTTGTACCCCCGATTCTAATTTTACATCTTCAATATATTGCTTGCAGAAATGTTGGAAGACATACTCATGTCACCTGATGTACATATACATTTTATCAAAGTAATATTCTGGACAAAAAAATGTAAAGGTCACATTTATGATTGTACCAAAGCCTAAATGTAAAGTGTACATGAATTACTAAAAACATCCATGTCCACGTTGCCTAATGCTGTCAATTGTCAATCCTATTGGTGACTACATATTTGTTTCTTCCTAATTTATATATTCAAACTCAACCCTGTTGGAAATGTCTAATCCTATCACTCACTTTATACTTTGCCTGATTTCATAATGTTTCTATTGATATCTGCTTTTCAACAAATTTTCCCAAGTTGATCCTAGTGACTGACACTTCATATGTGCTGACATTTACATTCACTCTATAATCGAAACCCTATTGCTAAAGAACTTTTGGTCCAAATCCTATACTCACTCTTCTTTCTAAACCTACCGACTATCTTCCTAATCCTACCGACTATCCCTTTTTGACTGGATGTTCTCTTCTACATTCAATAAAATGTCCTATGCCATTGTATATCGAATTATCTGAGACAATTTTGCAGAGCATAATTCAAAGCTAAGTATCCCAATGAAGGGCCCAATGTCCTTCTGGGCTTCAAATCATACCTAGATTTCTGTTTTCATACTTATATTTCACCTCTATATTCTTGTAAATATCGCAGGTTCCCAATAGCATTATTCATCGCACAGAATGATTCGTAACCCAAATCAAACCTGTTATTAACCCTAAACATACTCTGTTCCCTCAATCTCATTTTACAGAAGAGCAGGGACAGAGTGGTTTTTACAATACAGGAAACTTGGGGACCTTCCACCTGCTGAGAACTTCAAAGGTCCATGCAGAAATGATACCTGGAGAAGTTGTAGGCAGGTATGAAGGACCTGAGAGAGCAAAAGTCATCTTCCAATGCAAACAACCTGGTCAGGATGAAGGGATATGTATGAATCAGCCTCTCTCTTCTTATTGTAGAGAAGATGGACCAAACCAGACCTGTGTGGAGAGCTGTTCTTGGGTGCCAATGGTTGATATACCATACTACCTTGTGAAAGTGTCACAGGAAGTAGGGGAAGGCTCCATCTCATGGGACCTTTGGAAGCAACTGTTAGGACAAAGTCGTTGCCAAGGCAGTGACCTCATTCAGTTCCAAAGAAAGTGACATACCTCATTTCCTTGGTGATGGAACTGTCTGAACTTGGTATCCAAAAAGCCAGGCACCAAGAGGCAGTCCCAGTCCCAGTCCCAGTGGGCTCACTTGTTTGGATTTACCAAGGACAGAGTCAGTTTTCTTGGTACCTAATGATGTGAGGATGGCCAAATGCCAGGAAAGCTCTGAAGATGGACCTTTCCTGAGAAAGCAGATAGTGGTTCACCACTGGCTCCTGACAACTGCACAGAGTTGGCCAAGGAAACCAGATCTGAGAGAAGACAGACCATTTCAGGGGAACATAGTATGGCCCACCAGTCAGAGGACACTCTGGATAGTCACAGACCTACTTGGGTGAAGGAGGTGCCTTTGTGGGAGTGTGTGTGGGTTTATTGTTTTGTCTCATGTTCTGAGAATAGATGGGAAAGGCGGTTTGGTTTGGAGTGGACAGTTTCTAGTAAGTTGTTTCACAAGGTGAGTGTTTCTATGTCTGTGTATCCCACTGTGTCCATTGTTGTAGACATTGGAAAAGAGAATGCATTAATGGATGTGTCCTGTCAAGTGTAAATCTTCCCATATTTCAACCTGCCCAATATATGAATGGAGTGCAGCTTGTCTTGTCGATGTGCAACACCTGCTATCTTTCTAAGTTGCTGTTTTCTTCATGAATTCTGCCCACTCTCTAGAATAGGCTCATGGATTTATGTTCAAAATATGTACCACCTCCAACTCTGTGACATGGCCATGTACTGGATAGCTGAAGAGAATTGCGAGCATCTCAGAAAACTCAGATATCAGTGTGACCAGGAAAGTCTCAGTGGAGAAACCCTGCTTTGGGCCTTTTGCTTACTTATTGTTGTTTTTCACTGAATGTCAGGAAGTTCTTTGCCTCAATCCACCCCTTTGTGAAGCCTGAAGTAAACAGTTTTCAAATGGAAATGAATGGCATCACCTGTGGCTCTTTGCTTAATTGCTTTGGGAAGGGATGTGTCTGAATTAGTCTCTTGGCCATGTGTGTGGCTTTTAGTTAGATTCTCAGCACCTGATGCATCTAAAGAATGATCCCATGTGTGCATCCAAAACCATAATGGCAAAAAAATCATTCATTATGGATGAAGTCTCTTGCCTTCCTCTGTTAGGTTCCTGAACTCCATCAAGTGAGAATAGGGATTCTTTGGGTCAAATGAGTTCTTCAATTCCCTGCAGAGGTGCTTGGGTTTTCGAGTAACTCCAAATCACATAAGAAATTGATACCTGAAATCAGTAGGCCTCAAATTGGAGAAACACAGAAGTATTAACGGCAGGCTTATTTGATCACTCCTGGTTCACAGAAACGGTGTCCAGGCCACCCTGACTTTAGGCAAATGAGGAAAAAGCGAGCTGATTTTGGACACTGTCTTGGCTTTTCTCATGACTCCAATTCACATAAAGAATCTACACCCCACAGTCAGAGAGCCTCAAATTGGATAAGCGGAGCAGTATTAAGGGCAGGCCTATTTGATCACTCCAGGTTCACAGGAAGGGTGCCCAGGCCACGCTGAAGTTAGGCAAAAGAGGTGCAAGAAGCTTATTTTGGACATTTTCTTGGGCTGCACAACTCATGGAAAACTCCAGGAAGAGGTTATGATTAGTGTCTATATGGAAGAAGAATAGGGCCATGAGGGAGTATTCTGGTTTTAATTGTTTTCATTTGAGTAGCGGTTGGAAGAGTTGTCTGGGTCCACCTGGACTTGAACTCTGGTGTGATTCTCCTTATAGACTGAGCTCTGGAACTGACCTGAGAGAAGTATTGCCAAGAATTGTGTTGGGATTTTAGGAGGCCAGGCATGAAGTTGCCATTGGAACCTGAGATCTAGGCACAGGTTGGCTTTCCACAGAACACTGCGAATCTCAGCCAGGATATTACATGATTTTATTCTGAAAGACTTGGCATGCATTATAGAGATTCAAAACCCACATGGACCTCGCTTTATAGACCTCAATTGGCCTCGCTTCATGTGACTTTTTGGCCACTCATTGGGTAGCCTTGCTTGTGAGAGTACTCCAGAGCTTTGCCTGAAATTAGTTTCCTAACCCTTTAAGGGTTCCTGAATGAATTGAAACCCACAGTGCCTCCAACTTCATCCATGAAAAATTCCTAGATAATTACCATGAAATTTTTAAAATTCCCATGACCAGATGTCACTGGAGAACCTTTGATGTCCTGTTGATGATCATGAATATACCAGACAGGGCCTTGATTGACTGGGTTTCATAAAAATGGTGTAGAACAGAGATGCTAGTAAGTAGGAGCCTGGTGAGTAGTGGGCCTAGAGAAGTGTTATGCAAGTGAGTGATAAAACATCTGTGGTGGGGCCATGTGGATCTTCCATTGGCTTCCAAATGGCTTGAGACTGACATGGTGCAGCCATCAGACCCATATACGTAAAGGCATATTTTTATATGGAGAGGTTTTAGGGAAATGTTCAGAATCATGTTGCTATTGTCAAGGGGGCAAGCTACGTGGGATAGAACCCTGGTTGGTGCATTCTCCTGGAGACCATGCCCACCACAGCTGACAGAACTCCCTTCAGCACTGTCTCCCATTTGAACTCATTGTATTTCATGAAGCAAATACCAAACTCCCAGTGCAGCAGCAAAAAACACGACGATAATTGGAGGATGACCAAGTTGTGTCACAGTCCACACGGGGAGACACTTAGCCCTCAGTGGCCACAGTTTACCTACAAAGAGAGAATTCAGCACTGCTGCCTCATTTTTATTGGAAAATAAATAACCATGTCCTCCAGGTCACATAGAAGCAGATCGAGCTTTGATTGTCTCACTACAAATAAAGCTAAAGCTAATGAAAACAACATATATTTTAAGTGCCCAACCTCAAAGGCAGGTTCTCAAAAAGTCTTTAGGCCAGCAGAGCTCCATGTTTGTGGAGTGTTTACCCT
Source organism: Callospermophilus lateralis (assembly GCF_048772815.1). NCBI lineage: Eukaryota > Metazoa > Chordata > Mammalia > Rodentia > Sciuridae > Callospermophilus > Callospermophilus lateralis. The sequence continues at coordinate 24,289 of NW_027513588.1, read as the reverse complement.
GTCCCTTACTTTTGGAAACTCCTCTACCACCTCCAAAGATGTGAAATCTGGAGCATTTTCCATTCCTGATAGGTATTCACAGATTTTCTAACTCTTCTCCTCTAATTGTGTCTTACTTGGGGTGAAGGTAATGTCAAGGCATTGTTCTGGAGGAGAGTGGGAAGAATTTTCTGTAGCATATATTTGCATACACATTGGATTCAGTTTTTTATTTTCCATTCAAAATACTGAATCCCTGACTCTAACCCATACCCGACCAGACTCTGACTACTAATTCTAATATGATGGAGAAAACTAACCCAAACAGAATAGAAATACAAGCAGTTCAGAGTAGGCCTGGTGTATTGTTGGACTTGCCTTTTGCATGATACAGAGTTGGAGTCATGAATCTAGTCGATTTGTTGTTGAAATATTTGTCCATGTATTTTTAAGGTTAACAAATATGTGAATCCCTGTCTCCCTTTCTCTGTATTCTTATATGCACATATAGATTCCTACCTGGTACCACACGTACATTCTTGTGAGGTGGCTGACTTGGCAGATACAAATTGTTAGAAGAGATCACTCCTACTAAACTTGTTGGAATTGGATATTCAACCTATGGGTGAGCTTGCTAGTTGAAGAGCATTATACATAAATCCATGTTCAGTAAAATTAATATTTTTAGATCTCTGGATGATGCATATTTTATAATGAATTTTGATTGACATATATATTGCTACTTTTTTGTCTGTGTGTGTGTTTTGTGTGTATATATATATATATATATATATATATATATATATACACTCTCCAGATTTTTCAAAATATGAAATATATGTGTCTTATATACACTACCTAAATTCATTCATGTTTATGTATGTGGATTTATAATCAACTATTCACAAGATTATTCTGAGAAATATTCATCCACCTGAAATTTGGCTAATGATCTCAAATGTCAATCCTATTTGTGACTACATATTTGTTTCTTCCTAAGATTATATATGTAAACTCAACCCTGTTCAAAATATCTAATCCTATCACTCACTTTATACTTTGCCTGTTTTCGTAATGTCTCTATTGATATCTGCTTTCCTACATATTTTCCCCAGTTCATCATTGTGACTGACTCTTCACCTGTGCTGACATTTACATTCACTCTCTAATCGAAACCCTATTGCTAAAGAACTTTTTTTTCCAATTCCTATACTCACCCTTATTCCTAAAAGTACTGACTATCTTCCTAATGCTATAGACTATCCCTTTTTGACTGGATGTTCTCTTCTACATTCAATCATCCAAGTAAATGTGGGGCGAGCTTCAGAGAAGGAGACAACCAACAGACTATCTCATGCAACATCAAAGGGTTTTTTTGGTGTCCAGCATGCTGGGGCTCAGAGATCAATTGAATCGAGCAGATAGCCCTGAGAATAGCTTAAGTAGAGCTTATATACTTTCCCTGGAGAGGGCAGGGAGGGAATTTTATTGATGGGTCAGGGCGAGTGGGTGGTTTGCGTGCAACTGGGTGAGGGAGTACATTCTGCAGTTGCGCAGTTGGGGACAGAACATTCTGGGAACAAGATTTGCAAGCATTTCTCAAGATTTCAACAGTGTTTTGTTAAGCATACAGAAAAATAAGAAGTGACAAGTACCTATTTTATTATCCTTTAATTCCCCACTTCTTCTTCTGGCTACTTTTAATCATAAAAATGATCATTGGAGGGTGTCACATTCTATGTCTGCTAGTGGGGTATTACCATAAGTTTAACTCGTCCAATTTGAGCCTGGAGAAAAGAAATTACACGGTTGAGCAAACAGGGTTTTATAGTTAGCAATAATATGAGGATTATTATTGGACCTGCCAGGTTGATAAAAACGTAGTTAACCAGGAGGAGTGTGTGAACCAAGACTCAAGCCACCCTTTTTGGGCCTCTCTCTCTTGTTGATGCTCTTCAAGGTGTCTTTTAAATTTACTCATAGATTTTATTACAACTCCAGTATGGTCAGCATAAAAACAACATTCTTTCCTCAATGCATCACAAAGGCCCCCTTCTCTAATAAAGAGGAGGTCCAACCCTCAACTGTTCTGTAAAACAACTTCAGAGAGAGAGGTTAAAGATTCATGCAAAGCTCTGATGGGGGTTTCTAATATCTTAGTTTTGCTCTATTGCTGCTTCTAATTGGGTCATTTGTTGTGTCCCATGGACAATGGCAGTGGCTCCTGTGCCCACCCGTGCAGCAACTCCTATTCATAATAGGATGGCTAAAGTGAGCGATACATGTTCCCAGTGGAACCGGTTGTATGCCCCCCCCCATTTGATCTTCAAACGAACCTGCATCATGATAGAGCACTCTGGGAAACATCTGCACCATTTCAAAATTAATCCCATCTGTTGACCATTTCATGAAAACATAAACAATGTTTAAGTATATAGAATTATGCTGTTGTAGGGACAGACAAGGCAAGGCACCTAAGGCACTGAAGACAGGGAAACAGTCCTATTTTGTTGCAACCGGATTCAGAGGGCATTGCTTCTGTTGTAATCAATTAATCCCCTGAAACTCAAGTTTAGGTAGTTTCAGAATTTTGTACCCAGCATATAAGGATGGGGCTCAGAAGTTTACAGTCTGCAGAAGTTCAAAAAAGCAGTATTTGTTTCTGATTTTTCCTCTGTTCTGGTCAAGTTAAATTTTCAAGGACACATGGGAGGGGGAGAGCTTTTTATTCCCTTTCTTATTTTCCCCCTGCCAGCTGTTACAACGGAGCCCATTTGGTAATTTCTTTATCTTAGAAATGTAGCCATTTCAGTGAAGCCCCAGATGAAGGCCAGAGGCCTTGTTCACATATTTTGTGAAAAACAAGTTAGGGGTTGTCTAGCTTAGAAGTACTGAGTTTTTTAACCAGTGGCCAAGTAGAACAGGGCAATACAAAAAGAGAAAGTTTATCTACATTGAACTCTTTATAGAAACTCTATGCTGAAAGTTCTAAATTCAGCCATGGTGAAGACTTCTGGAGAAGGACATTTAAGACTTTTCTGTGGGCCTGGTACAGAGGGGGAATACGGGGAAGGTGGGGCTGAGAGAAGCTCTGAGGATCTGAGAATGAGGAAAAAGAGAGATGTAAAAAAATAATTGGAAAGGGGTTTGGGAATTTCCTAGCAACAAAACTTCAGCAGTAGAATAGGTAGAGCAGAGCAGAAAACGGGAGTGAGTATCCCAAAATTCTGTGAGGGACTTTAAATTTTAGTAACCTGTTTTCAGTGATGACAAAGCAACTTTAATGGCCATTTATATTACATCTTGGATAAGGGTCTGAGAGCTCTCCTCAGCTCGTTTGAGCTTTGGGTTAGCTGGAAAGAGGACCTGGTGGGACCCGGTGAGGGCACTGACAGGAGAAGAGAGGAATGAGTCGGTGGAGGGGTACCTCAGTACCTGCTACCTCACTAGTGGGCAATTGTCTGAGAACTGGTGGAGGTTTGGGTTTCTGATCTATTAATTGGAGGGGAGAAATCAGGTTGCTGAGGTGGGAGTGACAGCAGAGAGTCTGGAGCAGAAGGCTGAGGATAAAAATCTATTGGAGAAGCATAGTTCAGGATGTGAGTGAAGGAGGGAAAAGGCTTCCACATAGGGGAATCTCCTTTCACCCTTTTGAGCACTTGCAGAAGTTAAAAAGGTCACGCAAAATTTGAGGATCTAGAGACCCCTCTGGGGGCCATCCTTTTTCTGTTTTCTACTTGGTAATATGGCCAATGCTGTGTACTGAATTTGATGAAGTATTGGGGTTCCATCAGGCAGCCCCTGTATGATCACATCTCCATGAAATACAGAAGAAGTCGGCTTTTCCCCCACACAGCCGTTACTGTTTGTGGCTTTGATAGTTTGCCGGGCAAACATAGTAATCTAGGCTAGCCAACCGCATCTGGCTCGCGTGTCCCTACATCCATAAAGTTTGTTTCCATTATCTATGGTACGAAAGGGATTTAATGGTATTTTAGTGGGATTTTCTTCATCAGGGATATCCCAATAAAAAAGACCTATGGCCAGCTGACAAATGTCTGGGTGGAGAGATGGCCACCAGGTCCCTAAGGGGGCTGTATGCGAGATAGATTATACTCTTTTCCAGTAGGATTTGTGATCAGCCATCGCTGCTTAACAGGCTGATGAGGGTTAGGACTACTTGTGGCCAAGGGGAGAGTATATAACCTTATCCACATGGCGAATACACAATTTGAAACTGTTACCAGTCTTTTCCAGTTTCCAGAAAGATTCTGGACAAGGAGCAGGCTTGAGATGAGAGGCATGGATCCAGGAAGTGATTCTGTATATCTTTACCACTGTAGGTGTTATAAGTAACACCTGGTATGGTCCTTTTCAGCAGGGTTCCAGGGATGACACCTGATGTCATCTTACATACATGAAGTCTCTTATTTGATATGGATGTGGAATCCCCTGGTACACAGTTTGGTAGGCAGTGGCCAGCTATTTTCACAGGTATCACTGAGTTCTTTCAAGAGCTTTAAGTCTGTCAACCAAGAGGGTGTGAAATGGATCCTTAGGTCTTACAGTTGGGCTTAGGACCCTTACTGGACGAGGGCCACCATAGAGAATTTCTCAGGGGGTAAGGCTACTCAAAGAAACAGAAGGATTTTTTCTTGCATGAAACATTGCATAAGTCAGGAGCATAGTCCAATCTTTTATGCTGGTCTCTAAGCTTAATTTCATTAAGGTCTCTTTAATTGTTCTATTCATTCTTTCTACTTGTCCTGAACTCTGGGGTCTATAAGCACAATATAACTTCCAATTAATCCCCAGGTTCCTGGCTAACCCCTGACTTACCTGGGCCATGAACATCGGTCCATTATCAGATCCTATTACCGGCTTAGCTTCCTCCAATGGTAGAGAGGCTAAGTCAGAAGCAGGGGAATCACTTAGAGTGTGTTGTGTGTTAGGGGACGAGGGCAGTGGATAAGGAGGGGAAGAAGAGTCCAGTAGAGTCAAATCTTGTGACTCAGGGAGAACAGAGGGTGGAGGAGGTGGAAGAGGTGAGGGTTTGAGAGATCATGGGGGAAGGAGTATGAGCAGAGGCATGGGCAAGGAAAGGCTTCACCCATGGTGGAGGAGATTTGCAGAGGTTGGCAAAGTTAAGATATATGGCTGTTGATCAGGATGGCTATGTGGCCCTGGCTGAAAGACAATATCTCTGACTTTTTAAATTAGTGGGAAGTAGAAAGATATTTCTAGGGGCCATACGACTCCAAAATGGGCCATTCTGAGGCACAGAGAGTCTGCCAGGTCTAGCGTTTTACTAAAAAAAGAAAGATACTGAGCCCTTAAGCAGACTTTGGTTCAGTGATCAAGGGTCAGGGACAGAGCCATTGAAGTGCTCTGTCCCATAATGAAAGGTACACAAACAGTAAAAGCAAAGTCACATGACACAGATAAGACAAGACCATGAAGACAGGCAATGGACTTCCAACACTGAGACCAGGAATGCGTAGCCGGCAAAACCCGATAGGATGGCAATACCTAATCTAAAACAAAATATCACTGAGTCAATGAAGCAATTGTTCCTTGATTCTCCGAGTCCTCTGCGGGGTCCCCCATGGAGGTGCCCTATGTCTCTGTGACACGTCTCTCAGCCACCGTCGGAGAGACCCCAGGCTCTTCATCTCCAGCAATTTTGCCAAGCCCTAACATGACACCTGAAACCAGAAAGAGGCGCCTTACTTGCTCCGAGAGGAGCCCGTTGGGGGTCTCTCATCCGCCACTGCCAGAACTCGGTGGAACCTCAATATGTAAAGGTCAGGCGAGTGTCGGAGGAAGAGACTACCAAGAGACTGTCTCATGCAACAGCAAAGGGTTTTTTTTGGGTCCAGCTTGCTGGGGCTCACAGCTAACTTAAATAGATCAGAGAGCTCTGAGAACAGCTTATGCAGAGCTTACATACATTTCTTGGAGAGGGAAGGGAGGGAAGTTTACTGATGTGTAAGGGTGAGTGGGCGGTTCGCGTGACACCGAGTGAGGCAGTACATTCTGCAGTTTGGCAGTTGGGAACAGTACATTCTAGAACAAGATTAGCAAACATTTCTCAAGATTTCAACAGTGTTTTGTTAAGCATACAGAAAAACAGGAAATTACAAGTACCTATTTTATTAACCTTTCACTACCGACTATCCCTTTTTGACTGGATGTTCCTTCTACATTAATTCATGCAAGGTACAAGGACCTATGCCATTGTATATCGATTTATCTGAGACATCTCTGCAGAACGTAATTCAATGCTGCGTATCCCAATCAAGGGCCCAATGCCCTTCTGGCCTTCACATCATACTTAGATTTCTTTTTTCATACATATATTACACCTATATATTCTTATACACATAGCAAGTTCCCAATACCATTATTCATCCAGCACAATGATTTCTAACCCAAATCAAACATGTTTTTAACCATAATCATACACTGTTCCTTCAATCTAACTTTATAGAAGAGCAGGGAAAGAGTTGATTTTACAATAAAGAGATGTAGGGAAACTTCCACCTGCTGAGAACCTCAAAGGCCCATGCAGAAATGATCCCTGGAGAAGATGTAGGCAGCTATGAAGGACCTGAGAAAGCAAAAGTCATCTTCCATGGCAAACAACCCGGTCAGGATAAAAGGTTGTGTCTGAATTAGATTCTCTTCTTAATGTAGAGAACATGGACCAAAACAGGCCTGTGTGGAGATCTATTCCTGGGTGCCTATGGTTGATATACCATTCTAACTTGTGAAAGTGTCACAGGAAGTAGGGGCAGCCTCAATCTCATGGGACCCTTGGAAGCAACAGTTAAGACAAAGTGGTTGCCAAGACAGGGACCTCATTCAGTTCAGGAAGGAAATGACCTCACCTCACTTCCTTGGTGATGGAACTTTCTGAACTTTGGATCCAGGAAGCCAGGCACACAGAGCCAGTCCCAGTCCCCATCCCTGTGGTCTCACTTATTTGAATTTACCAAGGACAGTCAGTCTTTCTTGGTACCTTCAGACGTGAGAAGAACAAATGCCAGGAAAGCTCGGAAGCGTTGCTTTTCTTGAGAAAGCAGTTAGTGGCTCACCGTTGGCTCCTGAGAAGTTCACAGAGTTTGCCAAGGAGACCAGATCTGAGACAGGACAGGCTATTTTGGGGGAACATATTATGGCCTACAAGTCAGAGGACACTCTGGATAGTCAAAGACCTACTTGGGGGAAGAAGGTGCCTTTGTGGGTGTGGTTGTGGGTTTGTGGTTTTGTCTCATTCTCTGAGAATAGGTAGGAAAGTCAGTTTGTTTCGTTGGAAGTGGACTGTTTCTAGTAAGTCGTTTAACATGGCGAGTGTTTCTCTGTCTGTGTATCTCACTGTGTCCGTGGTTGTAGACATTAGAAAAGAGAATTCATGAATGGATGTGTCTTGTCGAGTAGAAAGCTTCTCAGCATTCATATTGCCCCATTTATGAATGGACTGTAGCTTGCCTTATTGATGTGCAACACCTGCTATCTTCCTAAGTTCCTGTTTTCTTCCTGAATTCCGGCCAATCTCAAGAATAGGCCTATGGTTTTGTGTCCAAGATCTTTACCACCTCAAAGCTCTGTGACATATCAATGTACTGGATAGCTGTAGGGAATGGGGAGCATCTCAGAAAACTCAGATATCAGTGTTACCAGGAAAGTCTCAGTGGAGAAACCCTGCTTTGGACCTTTTACTTACCAATTGTTGTGTTGCCCTGAATGTCAGGAAGGTCTTTGCCTCTGGCCACCCCTTTTTGAAGCCTGAAGAAAACAGTTTTCAAAGGGAAATGATTGGGCATACCTGTGGCTCTTTTCTTAAGTGCTTTGAAAAGGGATGTGTATGAATCAGCCCCCTGGCCCTGTGTGTGGCTGTGACTTAGATTCTCAGCACCTGATGGATCTAAAGAAAGTTCCCATGTTTGCATCCAAATGAAAAATGGCCAAAAGAGCAGTCATTGGGATGAAGTCTCTTGACTTCCTCTGTAAGGTTCCTGAACTCCATCAAGTGAAAATAGGGATCCTTTGGGTCAAATGAGTTCTTCAAAACCTACAGAGGCTAGCCCATAGGTGTTTGGTTTTATCATGACTAAAATTCACATAAAGAATCTAAACCCCACAGTCAGTAGGCCTCAAATTGGAGAATTGGAGCGGTATTAATGGCAGGCCTATTTGATCACTCCTGGTTCACAGGATGGGTGTCCAGGCCACCTTGACTTTAGGCAAATGAGGGTCAAAGGAGCTTATTTTGGACACTGTCTTGGTCTGCGCCCCTCATTTAAACATCCAGCCAAATTATGATGAGTGTCAATATGGAAGAAGATGAGGGCCATATGGGAGTGTTCTTGTTTTAATTGTGGTAATTTGTGTGGTAGTTGGAAGAGATGACTGGGATCACCTGGGCTTGAACTCTGGTGTGATTCCCCTTAAAGAATGAGTTCTGGATCTGACCTCAGAGAAGTATTGCTGTAAATTCTCTTGGGATTTTACTAGGCCACGCGTGAGAATCGCCTTTGGAAACTGAGATCTAGGCCCAGGATGGCTTTCCACGGAGCTCGGGGATTCTGAGCCAGGATATCACATGATTTACTTCTTGAAGACTTGGCAGCCCTAGTTGAGAGTCCAAACACATATGGACCTCACATTGTAGACCACAATGTGTCTGGATTCATGTGACCTTTTTGCCAGTCTTTTGGAAGGCTTTTCTGTGAGTGTTCTCCAGAGCTTTCATTGAAATGAGCTTCCTCACCATTTAATGGTTCCTGAATTAATTGAAACCCACAGTGCCTCTAACTTCATTTTTGAAATATGACTAGATTAATACCATGAAATTTCTGAAATTCCCATGACCAGGTGGCACTGGATAAACTTTGGATTTCCTGTTGCTGATCATGAGTGTACCAAAGAGTGCCTTGATTGACTGGGTTTCGTGAAAATGGTGTAGAACAGAGATGCCAGTAATTTGGATCCTGCTGAGTACTGGGCGTAGAGAAGTGGACTGTAGGTGTGTAAATAAATATTTTTGGTAGGACCACCTGGATCTTCCATTGGCTTTGAAAGACTTGCGACTGACATGGTGCAGGCAGCAGACCTTTATATGTAAAGGCATCTTGTCATATGGAGAGGTTTCAGGGCAATGTTCAGAATCAGGTTGCTATAGTCAAGGGGAAAGCTATGTAGGATAGAAGCCTGGTTCGTACATTCTCTTCGCGACCCTGACCAACCACACATGACAGAACTCCTCCAGCATTTTTATCCCAGTTGAACTCCTTGTATTTCGTGAAGCAAGTACCAAACTCCCAGTGCAGCAGTAAGAAACACCCTGGAAAGTGGAGGATCACCAAATGACTTCACAGTCCACATGGGAGACACTTCAGCCCAGTGGCCTCAGTTTACCTACAAAGAGAGAATTCAGCACCGCTGCCTCATGATCATTGGAAAATAAGAAACCATGTTCTCCAGGTAACATAGATGCAGACCCAGATTTCATGGTGTCACTACAAACGAAGCTATATCTCCTGACAATTACATATATTTCTTGTTCCCAACCTCAGAGGAAGTTTCTCAAGAAGTCTTTAGGCCACCACAGCTCCATGTTTCTGGATTGTTTACCCTCTCGCTTACTTTTGGAAACTGTTCTACCACCTCCAGTGTTGTGAACTCCTGAGCATTTTCCATTCCACATAAATTCACAGATTTTCTAACTCCTCTCCTCTAATTGTGTCTTACTTTTAGCGATGGTTATGTCAAGGCATTGTTCTGGATGAGAGAGGGAAGATTTATGTGTATCACATTTTTGCATACACATTAGATTCATTTTCCTTTTTTCCATTTGAAATACTGAATCCCTGACACTAACCCATACCCTACTAGACTCTGACTACTAATCCTAATATCATGGAGAGAAAGAAACCTAACCGAATAGAAATACAGGCCTTTCATAGGAAGCATGGTGTATACTTCTATTTGCCTTCTGCATTATCAAGAGTATGTGTTTTAAATCTAGTCAACTTTTCATTGTAATATTTCTCCATGATTTTTTAAAATTATCACATATATAAATTCCTGTCTCCCTTTCTCTGTATCCTATTCAGCACATGTATTTTTTTATGCATATATATAATATCCTACCTGGTATCACACGGACATTCTTTTGAGCTCCCTGACTTTGGAATATAAAATTGTGAGAACAGATGACTCTCCCTAAATAATGATGGAACTGAAAATTCAACCTATGGGTGAGCTTCCTAGTGAAAAACACTATACATAAATCCATGTTCAGTAAAATGAATATTTTTGAATACGTGGATGAATTATATTTCATGATGAATTTCGATTGGCATATATATTGCTAAATATTAATGTGTGTGTGTGTGTGTGTGTATGTGTGCATGTGTGTGTGTGTGTGTGTGTGTGTGTTTGTGTATTTTTTTTAAATCTGGAAAAAATATATATATATATTTTTTTTTTCTCCAGATTTTAAAAAAAAATATGAAAAATATGTGTCTTATTATACACTCCCTAAATTCATTTATATTCATGTATGTGGGTTCAAAATCCAATCTTTACAAGATTATTTTCAGCAATATTTATATTCCTGTAATACATTTTTGTTTCCTACTACTGAAAACTAAGTTCAGTAGGTGGTGCATACAAATCCTAATATTTCTACAGTACCTGACCCAGTTTAACATCAATGCAAGTATATTGCTATGGGACATGATGTGTATTTTGAAGTTCATTTTTATTCAACACTGGTATATTACTATTTTATCTGTTTATGGACATCATAGGATATATTTTTTCATCCACAACTTCACAAAATTATAGGCATTTGGTTCACATTCATTTACTTACTACTTAAGAACACATGTATTCCTCCATGTTTCTTTACTGGTCTTTTCACTAGACTTCTTTCTAAACACATTATTTTTGATTCCATAATCATTTTTGAAGCAATACTCACCCTTCACGATAAACCGTAACCCTAATATTACCATTACATATATAACTGGTTGGAATGATTGTATATATATCAATATAAGATTTCCAATATATTTTCAGATGCAAACTCAATCCATTATTTAAAGTTGGAACTAGTTATATACTTTATCACAATATGGTCTATTCATGCAATATCTCAATAATCATCAACACAAGGTACACCTATTTGTATCACCAGTACTAATTTATAAGTTTCCAGAATATTACTCCCCATAATGGTGGAAGAAATACTCATGTCACCTTATCAACATATACAATTTATCACGGTAGTATTCTGGACACAAAATGCAAAGGTCACACATATGATTGTACCAAAGCCTAAATGGAAAGTGACCATGGATTACTAAAAACATCCATGTCCAGGGTGCTTAATGCTCTCAAATGTCAATCCTATTGATTACTACATATTTGTTTCTTCCTAAGATTATATATTCAACCTCAAGCCTGTTGAAAATGTCTAATCCTATCACTCACTTTATACTTTGCCTGATTTCCTAATCTTTCTATTGATATCTGCTTTCCTACATATTTTTCCCAGTTCATCATTGTGACTGTCTCTTCACATGTGCTGACATTTACATTCACTCTCTAACTGAAACCCTATTGCTAAAGAACTTTTGGTCCAACTCCTAGAGTCACTCTTCTTCCTAAACCTACTGACTATCTTCCTAATCCTACAGACTATCCCTTTTTGACTGGATGTTCTCTTCTACATTCAATCATTCGAGGTACACGGTCCTATGCCATTGTATATCGATTTATCTGAGACCTCGGTGCAGAACATAACTCAAGCTAAGTATACAAATCAAGGGTTCTGTTGCCCTGAATGTAAGGAAGGTCTTTGCCTCAGGCCACCCCTTTGTGAAGCCTGAAGAAAAAATTTTCAAATGGAAATGAATGGACATCACCTGTGGCTCTTTGCTTAATTACTTTGGAAAGGGATTTGTCTGAATCTGCCTCTTGGCCCTGTGTGAGGCTGTGGCTTAGATTCTCAGCACCTAATGGATCTAAAGAAAGAACCCATGTGTGCATTCAAAACCAAAATGGCAAAAAGAGCAGTCATTGTGGATGAAGATTCTTGCCTTTCTCTGTTAGGTTCCTGACCCCCTTCAAGTGAGAATAGGGATCCTCTTTGTCAAATGAATTCTTCAATGCTCTGCAGATATGCTTGGGTTTTCTCATGACTCCAAATCACATAAAAAATCTATACCTGACATTCAGTAAGCCTCAAATTATAGAAACAGAGCGGATTTAATGGCAGGCCTTTTTGATCACTCCTGGTTCACAGGAAGGGTGTCCAGGCCACCCTGACTTTAGGGAAATTAGAAGCAAGGGAGCTTATTCTGGAAACTGTCTTTGGTTGCGACCCTCATGAAAACTTCCATCCAGAACTTTTGATGAGGGTCTTTATGGACGAAGATGAGGGCCATGTGGGAGTTTTTTTGTTCTAATTGTGGTCATTTGTGTGGGGGTTGGAAGACATGACTTGGTCCACCTGGGCTTGAACTCTGGTGTGATTTCCCTTAGAGCCTGAGTTCTGGAACGTACCTCATAGAAGTATTGAAATGAATTGTGTTGGTTTTTAGGAGGCCACGCATGAATGTCACCCTTTGAAACTGAGATCTAGGCCCAAGGTGGCTTTCCACAGAGCAATGGGAATCTAAGCCAGGAAATCACATGATTTTATTCTGAAAGACTTTGCAGCCATTGTTGGCCCTCGGAAGCAAGAAGGAGTGGCCATACTCATATCGATTAAAATCAACTTAAACCTAAGTTAATCAAAAGTGATAAAGAAGGACACTATATACTGTTAAAAGGCACCATTAACCAACAAGACATAACAATTATCAATTTGTTTGCATCAAACAATGATGGTGCAAAGTCATAAAACAAACTCTCCTCAACTTCAAGAGTCATATAGGCTATAACACAATAATTACGGGTGACTTCAGCACATAACTCTCGCAATTGGACAGATCCTCTAGAGAAAATCTGAATTAAGAAACTATAGAACTTAATAGAACAATCAATAACCTAGACTTAACCAACATATATAGAATATATCAAACATCATAAAGTGGATACATGTTCTTCTCAGCAGCACATTGGTCCTACTGAAATATAGACCATATATTATGCCATATGGAAACTCTTAGTAAATATAAAAGTATGGAGATAATACCATGCACCATATCTGATCATAATGGAATGAAACTTGAAATTAATGATTGAAGAAGGAAGGAAAAATTCTACATCACATGGAAAATGAACAATATGTTACTGAATGATCAATGGGTTACAGAAGACATAAAGGCGGAGATAAAAAATTTCTTAGAGACAAATGACAATACAGACAAAGCATACCGGATTCTATGGAAAACAATGAAAGCAGTTTTAAGAGGGAAATTCATTTCTTGGAATTCTTTCCTCAAAAAAAAAAAAAAAGAAAAAAAACAACAAATAAATGATCTCACACTACATCTCAAAAACCTAGAAAAAAAAAAAGCAAAACAACAAATGTAGTAGAAGACAAGAAATAATTAAAATTAGAGGAGAAATCAACAAAATTGAAACAAAAAAATTGAAAAAATAAAAGTTGGTTCTTTGAAAATAAATTAAATCGACAGGGCCTTAGCCATGCTAATGAAGAGAAGTAGAGAGAGAACTCAAATTACTAACATATGGGATAAAAAAGGCAACATCACAACAGACACTACAGAAATTCAGATGATAATTAGAAAGTATTTTGAAACCCCATATTCCAATAAAACAGAAGATAATGAAGATATTGATAAATTTCTTATGTCATATAATCTGCCAAGTTTGAGTCCAGAAGACTCACACAATTTAAATAGACCAATAACAAAGGAAGAAATAGAAGAAACCTTCAAAAGACTACCAACCAAAAAAAGCCCTGGACCAGATGGTTATACAGCAGAGTTCTACAAAACGTTCAAAGATGAATTAATACCAATACTTTTCAAGCTATTTCAAAAAATAGAAAAAGAAGGAGTTCTTCCAAATTCATTCTATGAGGCCAACATCACCCTGATCCCAACACCAGACAAAGACACTTCAAAGAAAGAAAACTACAGACCAATATCTCTAATAAACTTGGATGCAAAAATTCTCAATAACATCCTGGCAAATAAAAAACAAAAGCATATAAAAAAAATTGTGCTTCATGATCAAGAGGGATTCATCCCAGGGATGCAAGGCTGGTTCAATATACGGAAATCAATAAATGTAATCCATCACATCAATAGACTTAAAGAGAAGAACCATATGATCATCTCGATAGATGCAAAAAAAGCATTCTACAAAGCACAGCATCCCTTTTTCTTTAAAACTCTATAAAACACTAGGAATAACAGGAACTTACCTCAACATGGTAATAGCTATATATGCTAAACCTCAGGCTAGCATCATCCTAAATGGAGAAAAACTGAAGGCATTCCCTCTAAAATTTGCAACAAGACAGGGATGCCCTCTATCACCACTTCTATTTAATTTAGTTCTTGAAATACTATCCAGAGCAATGATACAGACAAAGGAAATTAAAGGCATAAAAATAGGAAAAGAAGAACTTAAATTATCGCTATTTGTGGATGACATGATAATATATTTAACAGACCCAAAAGGGTCTACAAAGAAACTGCTAGAGTTAATAAATGAATTCAGCAAATTGGCAGGATATAAAATCAACACGCATAAATCAAAGGCATTCTTGTATATCAGCAACAAAACTTCTGAAATGGAAATGAGGAAAACCACTCCATTTACAGTATACTCAAAGAAAATAAAAAACTTGGGAATCAACCTAACCAAAGAGGTGAAAGATTTATACAATGAAAACTACAGAACCCTAAAGAGAGAGATAGAAGAAGATGTTAGAGGATGGAAAAATATGCCCTGTACATGGATAGGCAGAAATAACATCATCAAAATGGCGATATTACCCAAAGTTCTCTACAGGTTTAATGCAATGCCAATCAAAAACCCAATGGCATTTCTTGTAGAAATAGATAAAGTAATCATGAATTTCATATGGAACAACAAAAGACCCAGAATAGCGAAAGCAATTCTAAGCAGGAAGTGTGAATCCAGAGTTCAAACTGTACTACAAAGCAATAGTAACAAAAACAGTGTGGTACTGGTATCAAAACAGGCAGATGGACCAATGGTACAGAATAGAGGACACAGAGACATATCCACAAAATTACAACTTTCTTGTATTTGAAAAGGGACCTAAAAGCATGCAATGTAAGAAGGATAGCATCTTCAACAAATGGTGCAGGGACAATTGGAAATTCATATGCAACAAAATGAAACGGAATCCCTTTCTCTCACAATGCATAAAAGTTAACTCAAAATGGATCAAGGAGCCAGATATAAAATCAGAGACACTGCGTCTGATAGAAGAAAAAGTTGGCTACGATGTACATACTGTGGGGTTGGGCTCCAAATTCCTTAATAGGACACCCATAGCCCAAGAGTTCATAAAAAGAATAAACAAATGGGACTTACTTAATCTAAAAAAGTTTTTTCTCAGCAAGAGAAACAATAAGAGAGTTAAATAGAGAGCCTACATCCTGGGAACAAATTTTTACCCCTTACACTTCAGATAGAGCCCTAATATCTAGAATATACAAAGAACTCAAAACAATTAAACAATGAGATAACAAATAACCCAATCAACAATGGGCCAAGGATCTTAACAGACACTTCACAGAGGAGGATATACAATCAATCAACAAGTACATGAAAAAATGCTCACCATCTGTAGCAGTCAGAGAAATGCAATCAAAACCACCCTAAGATACCATCTCACTCCAGTAAGATTGGCAGCCATTATGAAGTCGAACAACAATAAGTGTTGGTGAGGATGTGGGGTAAAGGGTACACTTGTACACTGCTTGTGGGCCTGCAAATTGGAGAGTCCAATATGGAAAGCAGTATGGAGATTCCTGGGAAAGCTGGGAATGGAACCACCATTTGAGATATCGCCCTTCTCAGACTCTTCCCTGAGGATCTTAATAGAGAGCAGTATAAGGATCCTGCCACATCGATGATCATAGCGGCACAATTCACAATAACTAGACTGTGGAACCAAACTAGATGCCCTTCAATAGACGAATGGATAATAAAAATGTGGCATCTATACACAATGGAGTATTACACAGCACTGAAAATGACAAAATCATAGAATTTGCAGGGAAATGAATGGCATTAGAATAGATTATGCTAAGCGAAGCTATCCAATCCTTAAAAAACAAATGCCAAATGTTTCCTTTTATATAGAGAGAGCAAATAAGAAGAGAACAGGGAGGAAGAACATGAGAAAAATATTAAAACTAAACAGAGATGAGTGGGGGGAGAGAAAGGGAGAGAGAAGGAAAATTATATGGAAATGGTAGGAGACTACTCAATGTTACACAAAATTACATATAAGAGGTTGTGAGGCTAAAGAGGGGAAAACAAGGGAGAGAATTAAACAACAGCAGATGAGGTAGAGAGGGAAGATGGGAGGGGAGGAGGAATAGTAGGGGATAGGAAAGGTAGCAGAATTCAACAATAACTAGTATGCTATTATGTAAAAACGTGAGTGTGTAACTGATGTGATTCTGCGATTTGTATTTGGGGTAAAAATGGGAGTTCATAACCCAATTAAGTCAAATGTATGAAAGATGATATATCATGAGCTTTATAATGTTTTGAACAACCAAAAAAAAAGAATTGAATTTCCAATATTTGAGTCATATAACAACTTTATTTTTTAATAAAATTGTCTTTTATTTGTTATCTTACTTGCTGGTATCTGCCTTTCAGTTTTAAAAAACTATGTGCTTTAGCCATTCATCCATGTAGTATGTAACAGAAAATTTTGAGTGTCTCCATATAACCAGATTGGCAAGGCATCAAGGTTTCCTTCACAAACAAGGTGAAGGCTTTGCCATTAGAAATTTAATATTCTGCAAAACAATTTTTTTAACTTTTCAATTAAATTTCCAAAAAAATTTAGAAAAAAAAAGAATCTAAACCCCACAGTAAGAAGGCCTCAAAGTGGAGAAGTGGAGCATTTACGGCAGGCCTATTTGATCACTGCTGGTTCACAGGAAGCGTGTTCAATCAACCCAGATGTTAGGCAAATGAGGGGCAAGGGAGCTTATTTTGGGCACTGGTTTGGATGTGCACCTCATGGAAAACTCCATCCAGAGGTTATGATGTGTGTTTATATGGAAAAAGATGAGGGCCATGTGGGAGTGTTTTGGTTTTAATTGTGGTCATTTGTGTGGTAGTTGGAAGAGATGACTGGGTCCACCTGGGCTTGAACTCTGGTGTGATTCCCCTTAGAGAATGAGATTTGGAACTGATTTCAGAGAAGTATTGCCATGAATGTTGTTGGGATTTCAGGAGGCCACGCATGAGAGTCGCCCTTGGAAACTGAGATCTTGGCCCAGAGAGGCTTTCCAGAGAGCACTGGGAATCTCAGCTAGGATATCACAGGTTTTATTCTGAAAGACCTGGCAGCCATCGTTGAGAGTCAAAACACACATGGACCTCACATTGGAGACCTCAATGGGCCTGGCTTCATGTGACAATTTGGCCACTCTTTGGGAAGCCTTGCCTGTGAGAGATCTCCAGATCCTTCATTAAAATGAGCTTCCTCAACATTTAATGGATCCTGAATGAATTGAAAAACACAGTACCAACAACTTCATATGTGAAAAATAGTTAGATAAATACCATGAATTTTTAGAAATTCTCATGACCAGGTGGCACTGGAGAACCTTTGGATGTCCTGTTGCTGATCATGAGTATACCAGACAGTGCCTTGATTGACTAGGTATCATGAAAATGGTGTAGAACAGAGATGCCAGTAAGTTGGAGCCTGATATGTAGTGGGCCTAGAGCAGTGGTGTGCAGGTGTGTGATAAAACATCTGTGGTGGGGCCTGTGGATCTGCCATTGACTTTCAAATGCCTTGACACAGACACGGTGCAGCCAGCAGACCCTTCTATATAAAGGCATCTTGTTATATGGAGATTTTTCACGGCAATGTTTAGAATCAGGTTGCTATGGTCAAGGGGCAAGCTATGTGGGATAGAAGCCTATTTGGTGCATTCCCATGCAGACACTGACCCACCACACGTGACAGAACTCCCTCCAGCACTGTGTCCCACTTGAACTCCTTGTATTTCGTGAAGCAAATACCAAACTCCCAGTGCAGCAGCAAGAAACACAATGAAAAGTCGAGGATGACCAAGTGGCTTCACAGTCCACATGGGGTGACACTTAGCCCCCGTGGCCACAATTTAGCTACACAGAGAGAATTTAGCACTGCTGCCTCATGTTCATTGGAAAATAAGAAACCATGTCCTCCTGGTCACATAGATGCAGACCTAGCTTTGATGGTCTCACTACATCGGAAGTTAAAGCTCCTGAAAACAACATATATTTCAAGTGCCCAAGCTCAGAGGCAATTTCTCAAGAAGTGTTTAGGCCAGCAGATCTCCATGTTTGTGGAGTGTTTACCATGTCACTTACTTTTGGAAACTGCTCTATCAACTCCAAGGTTGTGAACTCCTGAGCATTTTCCATTCTAAATATATATTCACAGATTTTCTAACTCTTCTCCTCTAATTCTGACTTACTTGGGGCAAAGGGAATGTCAAGTCATTGTTCTGGATGAGAGAGGGAAGATTGTTTTGTAGCACATATTTGCATACACATTGGATTCATTTTCCAATTTTCTGTTTGAAATACTGAATCCCTGACACTAACCCATACCCTACTAAACTCTGACTACTAATCCTAATATAATGGAGAAAAATAACCCAAACAGAATAGAAATACAAGCATTTCAGAAGAAGCATGGTGTATAGTTGGAATTACCTTTTGCATGATATAAGGTAGGAGTTATAAATCTAGTCAATTATTTGTTGAAATAATTTTCCATGTGTTTTTAAAGTTAAGAAAAATGTGAATTCCTGTCTCCCTTTCTCTGTAGCCTATTAAGCAAATGTATTTTTATATGCACAAATAGAATCCTACCTGGTTTCACATATACATTCTTGTGAGGTGGCTGACTTGGCAGATACAAATTGTGAGAAGAGATCACTCCTCCTAAACGCTGTTTTAACTGAAAATTGAACCCATGGGTGAGCTTCCTAGATGAACAACACTATACACATATTCATGTTCAGTAAAATGAATATTTTGGGATATGCGGATGAGTTATTTTTCATGATGAATTTCAATTGGCATATATATTGCTACATTATAATGTGTGTGTTTGTGTGTCTATATATACATAATATATATATATATATATATATATATATATATATATATATATATATATATATATATTCTCCAGATTTACCAAAATATGAAATATATGTGTCTTCTTATACACCGCGTGAATTCATTCATATTCATATATGTGGATTTATAATCAACTTTTAAAAAGTTTATTCTCAGAAATATACATCCACTGAAATAAATATTTGTTTCCTAGTACTGAAAACTAACTTCAGGGAAGGGTGCTTACAAATCCTAATATTTCTACAGTAACTGACCAAGTTTAACATCAATGCAAGTAGATTCCTATTGGATATGGTGTGTTTATTAAAGTTCATTTTAATCAAACCTGGTACGTTATTATTTCTTCAGTTTATAGACATCATAAATTATATCCTTTCATTCACAAGTTCACAAATTTATAAACATTTGGTTCACTTTCAATCACTTCCTCCTTCAGAACACTTATATTTCTCCATGTTTCTTGACTGGTCTTTTCACTAGACTTCTTTCTAAAGACATTGTTTTCGATTCCATAATCATTTTTGAAGCAAAACTCACACACTATTTATGATAAACGGTAACCCTAATATAACCATTAGATATATAAGTGGTTGGAATGAATGTATGTATATCAATAAATGATTTCCTCTATTTTTTCAGATATCAATACAATCCATTATTTAAATTTGGAACCAGTCATATAATTTATTCACAGTATGGTCTATTAATTCATCATCTCTATATTCATCAACACAGGGTAAGCCGATTAGTATCCCCAGTACTAATTTATATCTTTTCAAAATATTTCCCCCAGAAATGGTGGAAGAAATACTCATGTCACCTGATCTTCATATACATATTAACACAGTAATATTCTGGACACAAAATGCGAAGGTCACCCTTATGATTGTACCAAAGCCTCAATGGAATGTGAACATGGATTACTAAATATATCCATGTCCAGGTTGCCTAATGCTCTCAAATGTCAATCTTATTGGTGACTACAAATTGGTTTCTTCTTAAGATTATGTATTCAACCTCAACCCTGTTGAAAATGTCTAATCCTATCACGTTATACTTTGCCTGATTTCCTAATGTCTCTATTGATGTCTGCTTTCCTACATATTTTCCCCAGTTCATCATTGTGCCTGACTCTTCACATATGGTGTCATTTATATTCACTCTCTAACCAAAACCCTATTGCTAAAGTACATTTGGTCCAAATCCTAGACTCACTCTTCCTTCTAAACCTACTGACTATCTTCCTAATCCTACACACAATCCCTTTTTGACTGGATGATCTCTTCTACATTTAATCATCTGAGGTACAGGGTCTTATGCCATTGTATATCAATTTAACTGAGACCTCGGTGCAAAACATAACTCAAGCTAAGGATCCCAATCAAGGGTCCAAATCCTTCTGGGCTTCAAATATTACCTAGATTTCTGTTTTCATACTTATGTTCTACCTCTATATTCTTATAAATATCGCTGGTTCCCAATACCATTATTCATCCAGCAGAATGATTTCCAACCCAAATCAAACATGCTATTAATCCTAACCATACAATGTTCTTTCAATCTCACTTTACAGAAGAGCAGGGACAAAGTTGGTATTACAATACAGGAAGTTAGGAGATCTTCCAACTGCTGAGTACCTCAAAATCCATGCAGAAATGATCCCTGGAGAAGATGCAGGCAGCTATGAAGGACCTGAGAGAACAAAAGTCATATTCCATGGCAAAAAACATGGTCAGGATGAAAAGATGTGTCTGAGTCAGCTTCTCTATTCTTTATGTAGGGAAGCTGGACCAAACCAGGCCTGTGTGGAGAGCTGTTCCCAGGTAACTATGGTTTCTATACCATTCTAACATGAGAAAGTATCACATTAAGTAGGGCAGCCTCCATGTCAGGAGACAATAGGAAGAAACTGTTAGGACAAAGTGGTGGCCAAGACAGTGACCTCATTCATTTTCTGAAGGTAGTGACCTCACCTCACTTCCTTGGTGATGGAGCTCTCTAAATTTTGTGATCCAGGAAGCAAGGCACCCTGAGCCAGTCCCAGTCCCAGTCGCAGTGGGCTCATTTCTTTGGATTTTCCAGGAACAGAGTCAGTCTTTCTTGGTACCTACTGATGTAAGGGTTGCCAAATACCAAGAAAGCTCTGAAGAGGGGTCTTTCCTGAGAGGATAGGAATTGGCTCACCACTGCGTCCTTACAACTTCACAGATTTGACCAAGGAGACCAGATCTGAGACAGAAAGGCCATTTCTGGTGAGCATTGTATGTCCTACCAGTCAGAGGACATTCCAGATAGTCACACACCTACTTGGAAGAAGGAGGTGCATTAGAGGGTGTTGGTTTGTGTTTGTGGTTTTTTCACATGATCTGAGAATAGGTAAAAAAGAAGGTTTGTTTGGTTTGGAGTGGACTGTTTCTAGTAAGTCATTTGACAAGGAGACTGTTTCTGTGTCTGTGTATCCCATTGTGTTTTTCTTTGTAGATATTAGAAAAGAAAATAGCTCATTGGGTGTGTCCTGTCTAGTAGAAAACTTCCCAGTATGCATCCTTCCCAATTAATGAATGGACTGAGGCTTGCCTCATCCATGGGCAACACCTGCTATCTACCTAAGTTCTCATTTTTTTCCTGAATTCTGGCCACTCTCAAGATTAGTATCATGTATTTTTGTACAAGATACGTACCACCTCCGAGCTCTGTGACATGGCCATGTACTGGATAGTTGAAGAGAATGGCGAGCATCTCAGAAAACTCACATATCAGAGTAACCAGGAAAGTCTCCTAGGAGAAACCCTGCTTGGGGGCTTTTGATTACCTATTGTTCTGTTTCTCTGAATGTCAGAAAGGTCTTTGCCTCAGGCCAAACCTTAGTGAAGCCTGAAGAAAAGAGTTTTCAAATGGAAATGAATGGGAATCACCTGTGGCTTTTTACTTTATTGCTTTGGAAAAAGATTTGTCTGAATCAGCCTCTTGGCCCTGTGTGAGCCTGTGGTTTAGATTTTCAGCACCTGATGGGTCTAGAGAAAGATCCCATGTGGGCATTCAAAACCAAAATGGAAAAAAGATCAGTCATTTTGGATGAAGCCTCTCGCCTTCCTCTGTAATATTTCTGACCTCCATCAAGTGAGAATAGGGATCATTTGTGTCAAATGAGTTCTTCAAAGCCCTGCAGAGGCTGGACAATAGGTGCTTGCGTTTTCTCATGACTCCAATTCACACAAAGAATCTATACCCCACAGTCAGTAGGCCTCAAATTTGAGAAGTGGAGCAGTATTAACAGCAGTCCTATATGATCACTTCTGTTTCACAGGAATGTTGTCCAGGCCACCCTGACTTTAGGCAAATGAGGGGCAAGGGAGATTATTCTTGACACTGTCTTGGGCTGTGCCCCTGATGGAAACCTCCAGCTAGAGTTTATGATTAGTGTCTATATAAAAGAAGAAGAGGGCCCTGTGGGAGTGTTTTGGTTTTAATTGTCATCATTTGTGTGGCAATTGGAAGAGATGCCTGTGTCCACCTGGGCTTGAACTCTGTTGTGATTCCCCTTAGAGACTGAGTTGTGGAACTGAACTCAGAGAAGTATTGCCATGAATTGTGTTGGGATTTTTGGAGGCCACGCATGAGATTCGCCATTGGAAACTGAGATCTAGGCCCAGGGTGACTTTCCACAGAGCACTGGGAATCTCAGCCAGGATATCACAAGATTTTATTTTGAAAGATTGTCAGCCATAGTTGAGAGTCAAAACACACATGGAATTCACATTGTAGACCTCAATGGGCCTGGCTTCATGTGACCTTTTGCCCACTCTTTGGGAAGCCTTGCCTGTGAAAGTTCTCCAGAGCTTTCATTGAAATGAGATTCCTCACCTTTTAATGGTTCCTGTATAAATTAAATCCCACAGTGCCTCCAACTTCATTATTGAAAAATATCTAGATAAATACCATGAATTTTTTGAAATTACTATGACCAGGTTGCACTGGAGAACTTCTGAATGTCCTGTTCCTGATCATGATTGTACCAGACAGTGCCTTGATTGACTGGGTTTCATGAAAAAAGTGTAGAACATAGATGCCAGAAAGTTGGAGCCTGCAGACTAGTGGGCCTAGAGCAGAGGAGTGTAGGTGTGTGAAAAAAACATTTGTGGTGGGGCCACGTGGATCTGCCATTGGCTTAGAAAGACTTGTGACTGACATGGTACAGCCAGCAGACCCTTCTATGTAAGGGCATCTTGTTATATGGAGAGGATTCCTGCCAAAGGTCAGAATCAGGTTGCTATTGTCAAGTTGAAAAGCTATGTGGGATTGAAGCCTCACTGGTGCATTTTACTAACCCACCACACGTGAGAGTACATCCTCCAGCACTGTGTCCCAGTAGAACTCCTTGTATTTCGTGAAGCCAATACCAAACTCACAGTGCAGCAGTAAAAAACACCACGAAAGTGGATAATGACCAAATGGCTCTACAGACAACACAGTTAGATACTTAGACCCCAGTGGCCAAAGTTTACCTACAAAGAGAGAATTCAGCACTGCTGCCTCATGTTCACTAGAAAACAAAAAACCATGTCATCCAGGTCACATAGATGGAGACCCAGAATTGATGGTCTCACTACAAAGGAAGCTAAAACTCCTGACAACAATATATATTTTAACTGCCCGACCTCAGAGGCAGTTTCTCAAAAAGTCATTGGGCCAGCAGAGCTCCATGTTTGTGGAGTGTTTACCCTCTCCCTTTTTGTAACCCGTTCTACCTCCTACAAGTTTGTGAACTCCTGAGCATTTTTCTTTCCACATATGTATTCACAGATTTTCTAACTTTTCTCCACTAATTGTGTCTTATTTGGGGCGAAGGTAATGTCAAAGCATTGTTCTGGATGAGAGTGGGATGATTTTTGTGTAGCACATATTTGCATACACATTAGATTCATTTTCATATTTTCCATTTGAAATACTGAAT